>NC_041393.1:229353522-229354770 GCF_002162155.2 Triticum dicoccoides | reverse complement strand
GGGGGGGGGCTTGCCTGGTTGCTCTAGCAAGAAGGAGGGGTCGTCAACTCCGTAGTCGAACTGGGCAGCAGCAGCGTCGGTCTCGTAGTCTACAGGAGAGAAGAGGGGGATCAAATAATGAATACCATGCAAACAGATGCATATCGATGCATGACATGACAAGTAACGATGCTAGGTGTGCCCAATCGCGGTAGTAGGTGTTACCGACGAAGGGGGAAAACATCCGGGAAAGTATTCCCGGTGTTTCGCATTTTCGGACAGATGAACCGGAGGGGGAAAGTTGCATGTTTGCTATGCTAGGTATGTGTGGCGGACGGACGGGCTGCGTATCCAGATTCGTCTCGTCGTTCTGAGCAACTTTCATGTAGAAAGTATTTTCATCCGAGTTACGAATTATTTTATATGATTTTCTATAGATTTAATCATTTCCTAAATTTTCTGAAATTAATATTATTTCGAAATAAAAGAATAAAGTGCTATAGGTACACAGAGATTGTACCCAACAAAATGTATGTGTGGCTGGCAGGTGGGGTCAAGGGGGTCCAGTCAGCATTTGACCAATCAAGTGTTGAATGGTCAACAGGGTCAAACAGGACCCACCTGCCATGGACTGGGTCAACCGAGTCAAACTGGACAGGGTACCCTGCATGTCATTGACTGACAACTAATTAACTAGGTTAATTAGTTTAATTAATAGATTAACTAGGTTAAGTTAATTAGGTTAATTAAACATAATTAATTAAGTTAATTATTATTTTTATTTACTTATTATATTTTTTATATAAACGTTCTGAGGGCTAGGCCCCACATGTCATAGACCAGGGGGCCATAGCGGGTGTGGGCTAACGGGTTAATGGGCGGAGCCTAGATGGGCACCCAAGTGGGTGCTGCGGTCAGCAAGAGAAGGGGACAGGCACGCGGTGCGACGCCGGCGGGCGCAGAGGCGAGGCTATGGTGCGAGGACCGGGCGCGGTGAACGGGACAACACGGGAGGCAGCTCTGACGAGCGGTGGCGAGGGGACGAGGTCCAGCAGGGTAGCACGTGAGTGGGCACAGGGGAGGAAGGCCGGGGCGCGCGAGGCCATGGCGGTGCAGCGCGGGGTCGGCGACGGCCGGCTGCGGCCACAGCGGGCGCGCTCGCAGACGAGGCAGGGTGAGGCCAGCACGGGCCGGCCGGAGCCATGAGCGGCAGCGGGCACGGCCCCGCGTGGGCGGGCGCGTGATAGGCCGACAACAGGGGGGCGCGAG
>NC_041393.1:229327043-229352980 GCF_002162155.2 Triticum dicoccoides | reverse complement strand
TCTGGGCACCGGCATCGGCGTCGGGGGGGAGGGGCGAGGGGAACGGGCTCCTCCCAATCCAGATCCAAACAAGGGGGAATGGGGGAGCGAGTGGGTGGTTAGGGTTTCGGTACCCTGGGGAGTGGGGGGATAAGGGAGTGGGGGCGCGGGGTGGGTCGGCCCATTCGGGCGGGTGGGGGTCCGCATGGATGGCCAGCTAGGCCAAAAGGCCCAGTGGGGGAGGGGGCCTTTTATTTTGTTTTTTTGTTTTGCATTTTCTTTTATTTATTTCTCCTTTTTACTTTTCTTTTATATTTTAAGTTTTATTCCACATTATTTTTACTTAGTAAAATATGACTATAGCTCCTAAAATAACGTTTCAAAATAACCCTCAGCCACAAAAGGTTTTAACCCAAAATAAAATAGTTTAGTGTTTTATAAAACACCAAAGGCATTGAAATAATGTTTTTGCTACCGTTTAAATCTTTTTAGTGCATTTATTCATTATATAAAAATGTGGATTCTACATCCTAATCATCTATGCATTAACTGGCACAAACCGAACATTTTGTTTTTAATATTTGAAAACTTTTGATGTTTGCCCTTATTTCGAATTTGATTTTGAATCGGTTTCTAACTAATGCAAGATTAGCAATAGTAATCGAGGTGATGTGGCATCATTAGCAGAGGTTTACTATAGCTTGATTATCCGGGCGTCACTCCAGGAGTCCGGCCGAAGATGATAGTTCGGCTATCCGGACACCCCCTTGTCTGGGACTCCCTCAGTAGCCCCTGAACCAGGCTTCAATGACGATGAGTCCGGCGCGCATATTGTCTTCGGCATTGCAAGGCGGGTTCCTCCTCTGAATACTTCACAGAAGATTTTGAACACAAGGATAGTGTCCAGCTCTGCAAAATAAGTTCCACATACCACTGTAGAGAGAATAATATTTACACAAATTCAATCTGCTGACGTATTCCATGGCGTGACATCACACCTCGGCCGCATTATGCCCCCAAGGCGATCAGCCCTCCACCGAGCCGTAAGTATAAAGGGGAGTTTTTATTAAAATAAAGGATATCCCTATCCTATTTCTAATAACCGAAATTTTACCTTGTAGTTCGGATCTCAGCCCTTCTCAGCAGAGCTCATCTTCGGGGGATCTTCGTCCAGAGATGATAGAGAGCGAAACACCTCGCCCTGTCGTACCGTCTTACGAGGCGGGCGACCCTGAGGTGTCATCACGGAGGGTTTCTCCGAGTCTGGCGGGGCCGGAAGGTAGTCGTATGTCCTCTCAAAGCCCTCCGCGTCCGGCCTTCGAAAAAGGCCATCGGACGAGTCTGGCACCATATGGTGTACGGTCGGAGGAGCTGAAGGATCTGCTCGGGCGAGCGTTTATCTCAGAAGATCACTGTGCGTTAATGAGTACGGTGACTGAAAGGATTTCATCCGCTGAGAGCCGATTGCATGAAGCCGTCAGAAGTTTACTGACAGGTTTTGAGGTACGCAAAATTATGTACCTTCTGACAGTTCCGCATATAAAATGCGCCCTGTGTAGATTGTAGCCCCTGAGGCTCGGTGTGTTTTCAAAAATGACAGCGTGCCGAGCATCATAATCCCAGGTATAATGTGTCGCCCTTCCTATGCAGGTGGCGAAGGGTCCGGTGGCTGGCCAGACTGATGAATTTGCCGAACTAAAGCGGCAACTTGACGTGGCGGATGTCGACATCGCTCTTGTCAATAAGCGACTTGACGAGTCACAAGGTATGCAATTTCCCCGCGGACACCTGGTAAGGGAGCTTGACGCCCGTGCCTTACAACCAGTATGCTTGACGCAGATGGTGCCGCTGCCATGGAGAACCTGCGGGCGGAGCTCGCCCAAGCCAAGGAGCAGGCCAGAAAGGGTTACGCGGCTGCCTTAAAGGTGGCCAAAGAGCTAAAAGCCGAACAGGCTGCTCACTGCCGAAGCAAGAAGGAGATGGCCGAGATGGCCGTGGAGTTGAAGAATGCTGCCGACCGCTGCAAGCTTCTTGAAAAAGAAGATCGGGCGGTACAAGAGGACCTGAAGAAGGCCACTGCCGAGGCCAAGGATGCTCGCTCTGCGATGAGACCTATGAAGGAGGAGCTGCGTCAAGCCGGAGATATCGCGGCTGGAAAGCCCTTTCTGCTGCGGAGGAAATTCCTGGACCCTAATTATGCTCTGTTGGACCGGCTGTGGAGTGCGGAAGATGCTTATCTGGACTTGGCGGCAAGTGCGGCGGACGCGGCCGAACACTTCCGAGATCAAGAGGATCACGAAACGGGAAAGTTTTTTTGGTCGCAGTTCCATAATCCAGAGCGCCCACTTCCATTAACCGATCGCTTGGCCGAATGGGCGGAGCTGAATAGGTTGTCCGGACTTGCCATGAAGGATGTCGTGAGTCTTTTGTGGCCGAAGAGGCCTGAGCCGAAGAGTTATTTTGGCTTGGTGCAGCAGTTCCTTGGTGCGGTGCCCCATATCAATGCAATGAGGAGGTCGGCATGCATAGAGGGTGCGCAGATGGCTCTTGCCCGTGTCAAGACATACTGGGCGGAGATGAAGGCCACCGATGTTGCGACCCAAGATTCGGACGGAAGCCGAGTACTTGTCGAGCACTATTTTTAGGAAGTTCTGCCAGGCGCTCATTTAATAGAGACGCACTGCTCGAAGGATATTATGTTCGAATAACATGTATTATTGTGAAACAATGTTTCGATGAAATATGGAAGCTTTTTATACTTGTGCTTTCAAGAATTAGAATACCTCCTGTGCGGCCGTTAATGTATATGTGTATATAACCTGAAAGATGGCAGTCTTCGGCTTCAGCCCCCACGCATATAATGCGGGGGTGTTTGCAAAAGGCGCATTTTCACACTTGATCCAACGTCTTGGTCCTATAAAGGAGGTGGTAGCGTAGCAAACTAGGCAACCAGACTATAATGCTTTATCACTTTCACTTAGCCATAGGAGTTTGACAATGGGGCTACTATATAGCCCCTAGGGGCACCGCGCTCACCCAAATTCGGGGCGCGTATGTGCCTGACCGGGAAACGGCCCTTCGTCAATGCGGAGGAATCCTATAGATTCCAGCGGGTCATCGAGTGGTTGACCAGTCTCACGCTATATCATGATAGTCAGTTTTCAGCTTTCTCTACTGAGGTGCTCGCCTGGCTAAACCGGGGCACAATCGCAGTAGTTCTCCTGGTGCCGCGATAGCCGATAGAGCGGAACGTAAGGCACCAAAACACAAGAGCCGGGCAAACCTAACTTTTGACCAAAGACATGATTCAGAGATGATGCATATAAGGCCTAACTCGAGACGCCGAACACTCCCTAAGGTATTCGGTCTCTATGAAAATGGGCCGAACAACGCCCTTGGTAATATGCCCCTGGTGTCCAGGTACGCGCAAAATTCTGATGTGGCCTAAGCCAAAACGCCAGCCTCCTCCTCGGTTATAGTAGGAAACCAGGGGATGTGTATCAACAAGAGACAGTAAAAAAGGTTTACGCAGGGTCTTAATCTAAAAAGAATCCTTGCAACGGGTCCCTGCTGCACGTCTGCGCCTGTGTGTCCGTTGTGCCGTATCTAGGACAGGTGTCGCACGGTGTTCATCTGTAAAAGAGAGGAACTTAGTTGAAAAGATCGTGCAAAAATGTACGTTATATTAAATAAACAAAGTATGTTTCGAAAAATGAATAAAATTGAGATTTATTGTCTCTTGTTGTATATGCGCGGAGCCCCTTGTGCGGGGGTGTGCGGCTGGTGAGCCCCTATATGTTTACGCAGGACTCGTCTAACCGTGTCCGGGGTCTGAACGACCTGTTTAGGTGCTTGGATTAGTGAAGCCGGTTTAGTGTGTAGATGTCGAGGCAGTCACACAATCTTTCGCGCTCGAGGAACACTCGATATTTCACATTAAGGAGATGATGCCTCATGGACCGGGCATTTTAAGTGTGAGGGATGCATAATGCGGTATTGCGTTAAAGCGGGCGAAAGCTTCGTGCCCCAGTAGTGCTTGATAGCTACTTGTAAATGGGGCGAGGTGGAAGGTTAACTTTTCACGGAGGAAGTTGTCAGGTGAGCCGAACACAACTTCTAGCAATAGAGAGCCCGTACAATGGGCATATCGGCCTAGCATTGCCCCTTGAAAGGAAGTGTTGCTATGGCGAATTTCGGTTGGGTCTATCCCCATGTTGCGGATTGTGTCCTGATATAGCAGGTTTAGATCACTGCCGCCGTCCATTAGGACTTGTGTAAATTGGAGTCCGTCGATTATCGGATCTAATATCAAGGCAGTCCATCCTGCATTCCGGATACTTCTAGAGTAATCCTGATGGTCGAAGGTGATTGGTTTTGACAACCAGTGGCGGGACTCCTCTGGGATAGGCCGTATGGCGCGTATCTCTATGGGCGCCGTTCTGTTTTTCCCTTTTGTCACATAAAGTGAGTTTATTGTTTTGACTTCTTGTGGGAAGTTCTTTTGTTTTCCAGTGCTCTGCTTGTGGGGTTCGTCATCGTCCTTGCTTGGTGTGTCGAGCCCCTTGTGTTCGGCGTTGAGTTTGCCGGACTACTTGAAGACCCAACAATCTCTGTGGGTATGATTTGCAGGCTTCCCGGGGGTACTATGGATTTGGCATACCTTGTCCAAGATTTTGTTTAAGTTAGATAGCTCGTCCCTGTTATCCTTAGGGGGCAGTTTTTTATGATTTTGCCGTGAGCTTTTGAATTCGGCGTTGACTGTCGTGCTCTTCGGGCTGTTGCCCTTGGTCCAGCGCTGGTCCTTGCTGCGCACGGTTTCCCGTTTCCATCCCTAACTTCGGATGTACTTGGGTCGCTGGTACTGCATCTTGCCAGCTAGCTATCCTCTCCCGCGCAAAAGCGGCTCATGAGGCTTGTTAATGCGGCCATTGTTCTTGGCTTTTCTTTGCGGAGGTGTCTGGCGAGCCATTCATCTCGGACGTTGTGTTTGAAAGCTGCTAAGGCTTCGGCATCCGGACAGTGGACTATTTGGTTCTTTTTAGTAAGGAATCTGTTCCAGAATTTTTGGGCTGACTCTCCGGGTTGTTGAGTTATGTGACTTAAATCGTCTGCATCCGAAGGTCGGACATAGGTCCCTTGAAAATTTGCCCAAAAAGCATCCTCGAGCTCTTCCCAACTTCCAATGGTGTTTTCGGGGAGGCTTTTGAGCCAATGCCGGGATGGCCCTTTGAGCTTGAGGGGTAAGTATTTTATGGCGTGGAGGTCATCTCCTCTGGCCATGTGTATGTGGAGGATGTAGTCCTCAATCCAGACTCCAGGGTCTGTTGTTCCATCATATGCCTCTATGTTTACGGGCTTGAATCCCGCTGGAAATTCATGATCCAGAACCTCATCGGTGAAACATAGGGGATGTGCAGCACCCCTATATTTAGGTGTACTGTAATATTCGGATACTTGACGTGTTGCATTGCTTACTAGAGCTTGCTTTCTTGGCCCGTAGATGGATCTAACTGGGCCATCTTTTTGATGCGAATCCGTGTGCGGATCGCGTGCCTGCTTGTGTGCGGCGCCATTTGCCGCTCTATGTTTGCCATGGGGTCGTCTATCCGACCGGGTGGTCTCCTTGTTCTTTGATTGTGGTGGCTCTTCGGCCTCCTCATCAAATTCTGGCAGTAGTTTTCGCTTCGGGTAGCTCTTTGTTCGGCGACTGTCGTCGTATTTGTCTGTGGTGTCGAGTACTTTGCTCCATCTGATTCTGAGCGCATCTTCCGCTGTTTTGAGCTTCCACTTCTGCTTTTTTAGGCTACGTGCAGTGGCGACGAGCCTTTTGTGGAGGTCCTTCTGCTCCGGTAACTTGTCCGGCGTGAGATCGTCCGGACTTTTATCTTCGCCGGGGACGGGTTGTTTATCCGGATTGTCCTATTTGGACGGTTGCTTGCTAGCATGTTCGTCATCCACCGGTTTGCCCTGCTCTATGGCTGGGTCTGTATGGCTGCGTTCTGTGTCGAGGTGGGATTTTGAGCGGCGCTTACGTCGCCATTTTGACTGCTTTTCGAGGGAATGATCCCTCGTGGCGTCCCGTTGTTCCTCGTCGTCGCTTCCTTTAGGTGTGTCCACCATGTATACATCATGAGATGAGGTGGCTGTCCAGTGCCCTATAGGTGCTGGTTCATGTTTGTCTTCTACATTGTCGTCCATACCGTCGATGTATTCGGAATCGAAGTCGAGCACGTCGTTTAAACTTTCGACAGTGGCTACGAAGTGGGTGGTGGGTGGGCTTCGAATTTCTTCGTCGTCTGCATCCCAACCTTCCTGACCATAGTTCGGCCAGGACTCTCCTGATAGAGTCACGAGTTTTATAGGGGACAAGGTCAGTGTTCGGCTCCATCGCCGCGGATGTTGCAGCTCCCGAGGCGGTGTCCAGCCACTCGTCCTCGATCTGCGCGATCGACTCCGAACTATAGGTCGGAGCGGATTCATGTGCGGCATCCAAGGCACTGTCCGGCGGCAGAGGTAGATCGTGCCCATCGCGACAGTGTGGCACGCTCGGCTACGGATTGGATCCATCGAAGATCAAGTCTCCGCAGATGTCCGCCGTGAAGTTTAGGCTTCCAAATCTGACCTGACGGCCAGGGGCGTAGCTTTCGATATGCTCCAGATGGCCAAGTGAATTAGCCCGCAGTGCGAAGCCGCCGAATACGAAGATCTGTCCGGGGAGAAAAGTCTCACCCTGGACGGCTTGTTGTTGATTGAAGAAGCCATCAAGCCTATCGGTGACGATACAGAGGAACTCTCAATGAAAGCACCAATGTCGGTGTCAAAACCGGCGGATCTCGGGTAGGGGGTCCCGAACTGTGTGTCTAGGCGGATGGTAACAGGAGACAAGGGACACGATGTTTTTACCCAGGTTCGGGCCCTCTCGATGGAGGTAAAACCCTACTCCTGCTTGATTGATATTGATGATATGGGTAGTACAAGAGTGGATCTACCACGAGATCAAGGAGGCTAAACCCTAGAAGCTAGCCTATGGTATGATTGTTGTAATGGTTGTTGTGTCCTACGGACTAAAACCCTCCGGTTTATATAGACATCGGAGAGGGCTAGGGTTACACAGAGTCGGTTACAATGGTAGGAGATCTACATATCCGTATTGCCAAGCTTGCCTTCCACGCCAAGGAAAGTCCCATCCGGACATGGGACGGAGTCTTCAATCTTGCATCTTCGTAGTCTTGGAGTCCCGCGGACGATGATAGTCCGGCTGTCCGGACACCCCCTAGTCCAGGACTCCCTCAGCCGTATTCGAGATCTCCTAGAGAGAGAGAGAGAGATCTGGTCGTAGTAGCGCAGGTCATGCTGATTCGTTGCACCCTGCCCTGCAAACGTCGCCCCCTCCGCCTGTGGGAGTTCAATCCGGAGGGACCACGAGCTCTCCAACATCTTATGGGCGTAATGCCCGTGGAGATGTACCAATTGTTCTTCGGATCACAAGCAATGTGTCCGGACTTGACCGAGGACGCAGGTCTGAGCTGCAATCGCCCGGATACTCAAGTAAGTAGTCCTATACCCGGACATGCTATCCGTATATCTATCACAAACTTGCCTTTAAAAGAGATGTCCCTTGAACAGGAGTGGATAGCGAAAGCAAAACTGATCCGGTGTCCGGCCCCCCTCCCTGAGACCACGCCAGATCCTGTGTTAACCAGGATGCTAGAGGTTGCGCCTTTTGAAGAAGGCGAAGGGGGGAACAAGAGAGCTACTGCCTCCGCGAAGGAGTTTATCGAGAAAGGAGGGATCGAGAATCCCTCCCTCCAAGGGGAGAAGAGGACCGCTTCTGAAGACTCGGAGACCAAGGCCTCGAAGTGGGAGAAGAAATCTTCGCCAGAGGGTCTTGCGCCGGGAGATGCCCCGGCCGCACTATTTCCCCAAGGAGATCAGCCCTCCAGCGAGCCGTAAGTAAAGAGGGGCATTTTCCTAAAATGAGAGACATCCCTGTTTTATTTCTGAAGATAACCAAAAATTTTCCTTGTAGTTCGGATCTCAGCCCTTCTCAGCAGATCTCGTCTTTAGGGGATCTTGATCCGGAGATGATGGAGAGCGAAACGCCTCCGCCTGCCGTACCGTCAAGCGAGGCGGATGACCCTGAGGTGTCGTCACGGAGGGTTTCTCCGAATCCGGTGGGGCCTGAAGGCAGTCGTATGTCCCCTCAAAGCCCTCCGCATCCGGCCTTCGAAAGAGGCCATCGGACGAGTCCGGCACCGACTGGT
Source organism: Triticum dicoccoides (assembly GCF_002162155.2). Taxonomy (NCBI): domain Eukaryota; kingdom Viridiplantae; phylum Streptophyta; class Magnoliopsida; order Poales; family Poaceae; genus Triticum; species Triticum dicoccoides. The sequence continues at coordinate 229,344,737 of NC_041393.1, read as the reverse complement.
GTTCTGTCGGAGGAGCTGAAAGATCTGCTCGGGCGAGCGTCTATCTCGGAAGATCACCGTGCGCTAATGGGTACGGTGATTGAAAGGATTTCATCCGCTGAAAGCGGATTGCATGACATCGTCATAAGTTTACTGACGGGTTTTGAGGTACGCAAAATGATGTACCTTCTAACAGTTTTGCATATAGAATGCGCCCTGTATAGATAGTAGCCCCTGAGACTCGATGCGTTGTCAAAAATGACAGCGCGCCGAGGATCATAATCCCAGGTATAATATGTGCTCTTCCTATGTAGGTGGCGAAGCGTCCAGTGGCAAGCCGGACTGATGAATTTGCCAAACTAAAGCGGCAACTTGACGTGGCAGATTCTGACATCGCGCTTGTCAATAAGCAGCTTGACGAGTCGCAAGGTATGCAGCTTCTCCGCGGACAGCCGGTAAGGTAGCTTAATGTCTGTGCCTTACAACATGTGTGCTTGACGCAGATGGTGCCGCTGCCCTGGAGAACCTTCGGGCGGAACTCGCCCGAGCCAAGGAGCAAGCCAAAAAAGTGATGCGGCTGCCTTAAAAGCGGCTGAAGAGCTGAGAGCCGAATAGGCTGCTCAATGCCGAAGCAAGAAAGAAATGGCCGAGATGGCCGTAAAGTTGAAGAATGCTACCGACCGTTGCAAGCTTCTTGAAAAAGAAGGTTGAGCGGAACAAGATGACCTGAAAAAGGCCGCTACTGAGGCCAAGGATGCTCGCTCTGCGATGAGAGCTATGAAAGAGGAGCTACGTCAGGCCGAAGATATTGCGGCTGGAAAGCCTTTTCTGCTGCGGAGGAAATTCACGGATCCTAAGTATGCTCAGTTGGGCCAGCTGTGGGGTGCGGAGGATGCTTATCTGGACTTGGCGGCGAGTGCCGCAGACGCGGCCGAACACTTCCGAGGCCAAAAGGATCACGGAATGGAAGAGCTTTTTTGGTCGCAGTTCCATAGTCCAGAGCATCCGCTTCTATTGACCGATCGTTTGGCCGAATGGGCTAAGCTGAATAGGTATTCTGGACTTGCCATGAAGGATGTCGTGACTCATTTGTGGCCGAACAGGCCCGAGCCGAAGAGTTATTTTGGCTTGGTGCATCAGTTCCTTGGTGCGGTGCCGCATATTGGTGCAATGAAGCGGTCAGCATGCATAGAGGGTGCGCGGATGGCTCTTGCCCGTGTCAAGACATACTGGGCAGAGATGAAGGCCACCGATGTTGCATCCCAGGATTCGGAGCGCTCATTTAAGGAAGCCGAGTACCTGCCGAGCACTATTTTGAGGAAGTCCTGCAGGGCGCTCATTTAATAGAGACGCAGTGCTCGAAGGATATTATGTTCTAATGACATGTATGATTTGTGAAACAATGTTTCCATATAATATAAGGGCTTTTTATACTTGTGCGTTCAAGTATTAAAATACCTCCTGTGCGGCCGTTAATGTATATGTGTATATAACCTGAAAGATGGCAGTCTTCGGCTTCAGCCCCCACGCACATAATGCGGGGGTGTTTGCAAAAAAGGCGCATTTTCACACTTAATCCAACGTCTTGGTCCTGGAAAGGAGGTGATAGCGTAGCAAACTAGGCAACCGGACTATACTGCTTTATCACTTTCACTTAGCCATAGGAGTTCGATGGTGGGGCTACTATATAGCCCCTAGGGGCACCGCGTTCTCCCGAATACGGGGCGTGTATGTGCCTGACCGGGAAACGGTCCTTCGTTAATGCGGAGGAATTCTAAACATTCCGGTGGGTCATCGAGTGGTTGACCAGTCTCACGCTATATCATGATAGTCAGTTTTCGGCTTTCTCTACTGAGGTGCTCACCAGGCCGAACCGGGGCACAATCGCAGTAGTTCTCCTAGTGTCGCGTTAGCCGATAGGACGGAATGTAAGGCAGCAAAATGCAGGAGCTGGGCAAACCCAACATTTGACCAAAGACATGATTCAGAGCTGATGCATATAAGGCCTAACTCAAGACGCGAAACACTCCCTAAGGTATTCGGTCTTTATGAAAACGGGCAGAACAATGCCCTAAGCCCCTGGTGTCCAGGTACGCGCAAAAATTTCTGGCACGGACGATGCCAAAATGCCAGCCTCCTCCTCGGTTATTGCAAGAAACTGGGGGATGTGTATCAACAAGAGACAGTAAAAAAGGTTTATACAGGGTCTTAATCTGAAAAGAATCCTTGCAACGGGTCCCTACTGCACGTGATCTGCGTCTCTATCTCCGTTGTGCCGTATCCTGGACGGGTGTAGCACGGTGTTCATCTGTAAAAAAGAAGAACTTAGTTGAAGAAAGATCGTGCGAAAAATTTACTTTATATTAAATAAACAGAGTACGATTCGAAAAGCGAATAAAATTGAGCTTTATTGTCTCTTGTTGTACATGCATGCAGCCCCTTGTATGGGGGTGTGCGGCTAGTAGGCCTTTATATATTTACGCCGGACTCGTCTAGCCGTGTCCGGGGTCCGAATGACCTATTCAGGTGCTTGGTTTAGCGGAGCCGGATTAGTGTGTGACTGTCCAGGAAGTCTCACGTTCTTCCGTGCTTGAGTAACACTTGATACTTCCCTTTAATGAGATGATGCTGGGTGGACCGGGCATTTTAAGTGTAAGATGCGTAATGCGGTATTGCGTTAAAGCGGGCGAAAGCTTCACGTCCCAATAGTGCTTGATAGCTACTTTTGAATGGGGTGATATGGAAGGATAACTTTTCACGATAGAAGTTGTCGGATGAGCCGAAAACAACTTCTAGCAGTAGGGAGCCCGTACAATGGGCGTATAGGCCTGGCATTACCCCCTTGAAGGAGGTGTTGTTGTGGCGAATTTTGGTTGGGTCTATCCCCATTTTGCGGATTATGTCCTGATATAGCAGGTTTAGATTACTACCGCCGTCCATTAGGACTTCTGTGAATTGGAGTCCGTTGATTATAGGATCTAATATCAGGGCAGTCCATCCTGCGTTCCGGATACTTCCGGAATAATCCTGATGATCAAAGGTGATTGGTTTTGACAACCAATGTCGAGACTCCGCTGGGATAGGCCGTGCGGCGCGTATTTCCATGGGCGCCGTTCTGATTTTCCCTTTTATCACTTGAAGTGAGTTTACTGTTTTGACTTCTTGTGGGAAATTCTTTTGTTTTCCGGTGCTCTGCTTGTGGGGTTCGTCATCGTCCTCGCTTGGTGTGTCGAGCCCCGTGTGTTCGGCATTGAGTTTGCCGGACTGCTTGAAGACCCAACAATCTCTGTGGGTATGGTTTGCAGGTTTCCCGGGGTTACTGTGGATTCGGCATATTTTGTCCAAGATTTTGTTTAAGTTGGATAGCTCGTGGCTGTTATCCTTGAGGGGCAATTTTTTATGATTCTGCCGAGAGCTTTTGAATCCGGCGTTGACTGCCGTGCTCTTCGGGCTGTTTCCCCATGTCCAACGCTGGTCCTTGCTGTGTCGTGGTTTCCCGTTTCCATCTCTGACTTCAGATGTACTTGGGTCGCTGGTACTACATCTTGCCAGCCAACTATCCTCTCCCGCACAAAAGCGGGTCATGAGGCTTGTTAGTGCGGCCATTGTTCTTGGCTTTTCCTGGCCAAGGTGTCTGGCGAGCCATTCGTCTCGGACGTTGTGTTTGAAAGCTACTAAGGCTTCGGCATCCGTACAGTCGACTATTTGGTTCTTTTTGGTGAGGAACCTGTTCCAGAATTTGCGGGATGACTCTCCGGGTTGTTGAGTTATGTGACTTAAATCGTCTGCATCCGGAGGGCGGACATAAGTCCCTTGAAAATTTGCCCGAAAAGCATCCTCGAGCTCTTCCCAACTTCCAATGGTATTTTCAGGGAGGCTTTTAAGCCAATGTCGTGCTGGCCCTTTGAGCTTGAGGGGTAAGTATTTTATGGCGTGGAGATCATCTCCTCTAGCCATGTGTATGTGGAGGATGTAATCCTCAATCCAGACTCCCGGGTCTGTTGTTCCGTCGTATGCCTCTATGTTTACGGGTTTAAATCCCGCTGGGAATTCGTGATCTAGCACCTCAATGGTGAAACATAGGGGGTGTGCGGCTCCCCTATATTTGGGTGTGCCATGATGTCCGGATATTTGGCGTGTTGCATTGCTTAGAAGAGCTTGCTTTCTTGGCTCGTAGATGGACCTAACTAGGCCATCCTTTTGATGTGAATCCTTATGCGGATCGCGTGCCGGCTTGTGTGCGGCGCCGCTTGCCGCTCTATGCTTGTCATGTGGTCGTCTATCCGACCGGGCGGCCTCTTTGTTCTTTGATTGCGGGGGCTCTAAGGCCTCCTCATCGAATTCAGGCAGTAGTTTGCGCTTCGGGTAGCTCTTTGTTTGGCAACTGTCGCCGTATTTGTCTGCGGTGTTGAATACTTTACTCCATCTGATTCTGAGTGCATCTTCCGCTGTTTTGAGCTTCCGCTTCTGCTTTTTCAGGCTACGCGCAGTGGCGACGAGCCTTTTGTGGAGGTTCTTCTGTTCCAACAAATTGTCCGGTGTGAGATCGTCTGGACTGTTATCTTCGCCGGAGACGGGTTGTTTATCCAAGTTGTCCTGTTCGAACAGTTGTTCAATGGCATGTTCGTCATTCACTGGTTCGACCTGCTCTATGGCTGGGCTGTATGGCCGCCATCTTTGTCGAGGCGGGACTTTGTGCGGCGCTTTCGTCGCCGTCTTGACTGCTTTTTGAGGGATTTATCCTTCGTAGCGTCCCATTGTTCCTCGTCGTCACTTCCTTTAGGTGTATCCACCATGTATACATCGTGAGATGGGGTGGCTGTCCAGTACCCTGTGGGTGCTGGTTCGTGGTTATCTCCTACATCGTGTCCATACCATCGATGTCTTCGGAGTCGAAATTGAGCACGTCGTTTAAACTTTCGACAGTGGCTATGAAGTGCGTGGTGGGTGGGTGTTGAATTTCTTCGTCGTCCGCATCCCAACCTTCCTGACCATAGTCCGGCCAGGGCTCTCCTGATAAAGAGAGAGACTTTAGTGAATTCAGGATGTCGCCAAGGGGCGAGTGCTGAAAGATGTCCGCGGTGGTGAACTCCATAACCGGCGCCCAATCGGATTTGATTGGCAGGGGCGCGGGAGGTTCGGAGTCCAGAGAGGAGTCCGGCACCTCAGAGTCATGGGCTGTGCAAAGGACAGGGATGGTGTTCGGCTCAATCGCCGTAGAGATCATAGCCCCCGAGGCGGTGTCCAGCCACTCGTCCTCGATCGGCAAAGTCGGCTCCGAGCTGAGAGTCGGAGCGGACGCTGGTGCGGCCTCCAGGGCACTGTTCGGCGGCAGAGATAGATCATACCTATCAAGACAGTGCGGCGCGCTTGGCTGTGGTTCGAATCCGTCGAAGATCAAGTCTCCGCGGATGTCAGCCGTGTAGTTCAAACTCCCAAATCTGACCTGTTGGCCAGGGGCGTAGCTTTCGATCTGCTCCAGATGGCCGAGTGAATCGGCCCGCAGTGCAATGCCATCAAATACGAAGATCTGTCTGGGGAGAAAAGTCTCACCCTGGACCGCGTCGTTGTTGATGATCGAAGGAGCCATTGGGCCTAAAGGTGACGACACAGAGGAACTCTTAATGAAAGCACCAATGTCAGTGTCAAAATTGGCGGATCTCGGGTAGGGGGTCCCGAACTGTGCGTCTAGGCGGATGGTAACAGGAGACATGGAACACGATGTTTGTACCCAGGCTCGGGCCCTCTCGATGGAGGTAAAACCCTACTCCTGCTTGATTAATATTAATGATATGGGTAGTACAAGAGTAGATCTACCACGAGATCAAAGAGGCTAAACCCTAGAAGCTAGCCTATGGTATGATTGTTGTTCGTCCTACAGACTAAAACCCTCCGGTTTATATAGACACCGAAGAGGGTTAGGGTTACACAGAGTCGGTTACAATGGTAAGATATCTACATATCCGTATCGCCAAGCTTTCCTTCCACGCCAAGGAAAGTCCCATCCGGACACGGGATGAAGTCTTCAATCTTGTATCTTCACAGTCCAGGAGTCCGGCCAACGGTGATAGTACGGCTATCCGGACACCCCTTAATCCAGGACTCCCTCAAGGGGAAGAAGAATGTTCAGATTTGGAAGGGGGGGTTCTCCTTTTATATGCAGGGTTAGGGTTTGGGGTGATCTGGGGGCTTTCGGAGCTCTCCGATCGCGATCCGACGGTTCTAGTCGGAGGGGGGTCTAGGTGGGCTGCAGAGGGGTCGGTGGGCTGTGCTAGAAGGGCCAGGGGCTGAGGGGAGAGAAGAGAAGTGCAACCTACGAAGGGTTTTCGGAGACCAAAAACATCCAACGAATAAACTGGCAACGGTGCCGCTATAAGTTTAACGATTGGGCTATCAAACGGACTCCGAATGCGACGAAATTTGGCAGGCGATCTACCTACACTATAATAAGACCACACGCCAACTTTCACCCCACTCCGAGAACATTTTTATGCCACTTATAAAATAATATTTCGAAGGTGCCGCGAGCGTGTGCGAGTGTGGTTGGGCTCAGAATGGACAATGGAGAGAACCGGGGGAACCCGAACGGATGCAAGTTTTGAAAAACATGCAGATGAAATGCAAATTATGACATGGCAAAATGCAACACGCAAGCAGATGACATGGTAACGACGGCGAATAACTGGAGGACACCTAGCGCATTGGATCCGGGGCGGGCGTTACACACGCCTTGTTAAAAAATACTTGGGGGCTTCCTGTTCATTGAGCATAGCCATGACTACCCTCTTGATCCGGGTTGTATGCCATTATTAAAACATACTTGTGGGCTTCCTCCTCATTGAGCACAGCTCTATATCCAGCTTATATGCCTGGAATGAACTTTTACTTGGGTGCTCATTAAGCATAGCTATGACCCTTGTAATAGGCTTGGATGCCTGGTGTATTGACCAAAACATTTGGGTTATCTTGCCTTTGTAAGTCTGCCACTCCGTCCAGGTAATCCTAGAATGACTCGACGTACTCTTGACAGTCAATCTTATAAAGACCCTGAACTTGTCAACGTTAAAACAATGATTGGTCATGTGAGGTCTGGCTTACAAGGTTTGAATGAAGGATTAACTCAGTGGTTGTGCGGCCCATGAAAGTACTTGAGTTTTAGGCTTGGCGGCCTATGAAAGCCTTGTTTTTTCTGATTTGTTATTTTCTGTGAACATTGTTTGGGTTCTTATCCTTGTACCATATTGACATATGGTTTAAAATGGTTCAGGCCATGTAGCCTTTATCCTTATGACTCATATTTGAGCATATCTAGGGTTTTGATAACCCGACCTGGCTTTGGACGATTAAGTCGCCAGTGTGTCATGATTATGCACTTGGAGTTCTGTGCTCTAAGCTTTGGGCTATTACCCTTACTGCATGTGGCATGATAAGCCGACAGTATCAATAAATTAAACAGGGTGCTGTGCTCTAAGTTTTTTGAGCTATTACCTTTGCCGCATATGGCGCTGTAAGCCGGCAGTATGAACTGATTTCATAGGCCATATAGCCTTGATTATATGACTCATCAATGAGCATATTGGGATTGATAACCCACCCGGATAGTAGAATTTAAGTCACCATGATATTTTGCTTTGAGCAATCAAAATGATGATATTTCATGACTCCAAGTTGATATTGGCTTCGGATTATAATTATCAAGGCATCACCATGGTATTAATCTACAGGTATGTGATACGTCTCCAACGTATCTATAATTTTTGATTGCTCCATGCTACTTTATCTACTGTTTTGGACTATATTGGGCTTTATTTTCCACTTTTATATTATTTTTGGGACTAACCTATTAACCAGAGGCCCAGCCGAGAATTGCTGTTTTTTGCCTATTTCAGTGTTTCGAAGAAACGGAATATCAAACGGAGTCCAAACGGAATGAAACCTTTGGGAACGTGATTTTCTCACCGAACGTGATCCAGGAGACTTGCGTTAATACTTTTTGCTGCTGATCAATAAACACATTGTCCAGGACTTCCTATTTTGGTAGAATTTTCATAGTTCCAGAATTTTGCGTTAGTTACAGATTACTACAGACTGTTCTGTTTTTGACAGATTCTGTTTTTCGTGTGTTGTTTGCTTATTTTGATGAATCTATGGCTAGTAAATTAGTTTATAAACCATAGAGAAGTTGGAATACAGTAGGTTTAACACCAATATAAATAAAGAATGAGTTCATTACAGTACCTTGAATTAGTATTTTGTTTTCTTTCTCTAACGAAGCTCACGAGATTTCTGTTGAGTTTTGTGTTGTGAAGTTTTCAAGTTTTGGGTGAATTCTTTTGATGGATTATGGAACAAGGAGTGGCAAGAGCCTAAGCTTGGGGATGCCCATGGCACCCCCAAGATAATCCAAGGACACCAAAAAGTCAAAGCTTGGGGATGCCCCGGAAGGCATCCCCTCTTTCGTCCACTTCCATCGGTAATTTACTTGGAGCTATATTTTTATTCACCAACATGATATGTGTTTTGCTTGGAGCGTCTTGTATTATTTGTGTCTTTGCTTGTTAGTCTACCACAATTATCCTTGCTGTACACACCTTTTGAGAGAGTCATACATGATTTGGAATTTGTTAGAATACTCTATGTGCTTCACTTATATCTTTTGAGCGTGATAATTTTTGCTCTAGTGCTTCACTTAGATCTTTTAGAGCACGGTGGTGGATTTGTTTTAAAGAAACTTGATCTCTCATGATTCACTTAGATTATTTTGAGAGTCATTAATAGCATGGTAGTTTGCTTAATGTTAATATACTTAGTGTTCAAAATATGTGAAACTTTCTTTTGAGTGAATTGAATACTAAGATAAATTTAATGCTTAATAATTGTTTTAAGATATGGAGGTAATAATATCAAAGTCGTGCTAGTTGAGTAGTTGTGAATTTGAGAAATACTTGTGTTGAAGTTTGTAAATCCCGTAGCATGCACGTATGGGTAAAGTTCTGTAACAAATTTGAAGCATGAAGTGTACCTGGCTTGTGCATCCTTATGAGTGGCGGTCGGGGACGAGCGATGGTCTTTTCCTACCAATCTATCCCTCTACGAGCATGCGTAGTAGTACTTTGCTTCGAGGGCTAATAAACTTTTGCAATAAGTATATCAGTTCTTTATGACAAATGTGAGTCCATGGATTATACGCACTGTCACCTTTTCGCCTTTGCTAGCCTCTTCGGTACCGTGCATTGCCCTTTCTCACATTGAGATTTGGTGCAAACTTCGCCGGTGCATCCAAACCCCGTGATATGATACGCTCTTTCACACATAAACCTCCTTATATCTTCCTCAAAGCAGCCACCATACCTACCTATTATGGCATTTCCATAGCCATTCCGAGATATATTGCCATGCAACTTTCCACCATACCGTTCATCATGACATACTTTACTTTTGTCATATTGCCATTGCATGATCATGTAGTTGACATCGTATTTGTGGCAAAGCCACCACGCATTATTTTTCATACATGTCACTCTTGATTCATTGCACCATCCCGGTACACCGCCGGAGGCATTCATATAGAGTCATATCTTGTTCTAGTTTCGAGTTGTAATATCAAGTTGTTGTAATGAAAGTGTGATGATCATCATTATTAGAGCATTGCCATAGTGACGAAAAGGATGATGGAGACAATGATTCCCCCACAACTCGGGATGATGGAGGCCAAAGAAGCCCAAATAAAAAAAAGAGGCCAAAGGAGCCCACCAAAAAAAAAGAAAATGAAAAAAAATGAGAGAAAAAGAGAGAAGGGGCAATGTTACTATCCTTTTACCACACTTGTGCTTCAAAGTAGCACCTTGTTCTTCATGTAGTGAGTCTCATATATTTGTGCTTCAAAGTAGCACCACGTTTTTCATGTAGTGAGTCTCATAAATTATCTTGTTCATACTAGTGGGAATTTTTCATTACAGAACTTGGCTTGTATATTCCAATGATGGGCTTCCTCAAAATGCCCTAGGTCTTCGTGAGCAAGCGAGTTGGACTCACACCCACTAGTTTTGTTTTGTTGAGCATTCATAGCTCTAGTGCATCCGTTGCATGGCAATCCCTACTCCTCATGTTGACATCAATTGATGGGCATCTCCATAGCCCGTTGATTAGCCTCGTCAATGCGAGACTTTCTCCTTTTTTGTCTTCTTCACACAATCCCATCATCATATTCTATTCCACCTATAGTGCTATATCCATGGCTTGCGCTCATATATTGCGTGAGGGTTGAAAAAGATGAAGCGCGTTAAAAAGTATGAAACAATTGCTTGGCTTGTCATCGGGGGTATAGAAGTTGGGAACATCTTTGTGTGACGAAAATGAAGCATGGCCTAACTATATGATTTTGTAGGGATGAACTTTCTTTGGCTATGTTATTTTGAGATGACATGATTGCTTTGATTAGTATGCTTGAAGTATTATTATTTCTATGCCAATATGAACTTTTATCTTGAATCTTTTGGATCTGAATATTCATACCATGATTAAGAAGATTTACATTGAAATTATGCCAAAGTATCACTCCGCATCAAAAATTCTTTTTTATCATTTACCTACTCAAGGACGAGCAGGAATTAAGCTTGGGGATGCTTGATACGTCTCCAACGTATCTATAATTTTTGATTGCTCCATGCTACTTTATCTACTATTTTGGACTATATTGGGCTTTATTTTCCACTTTTATATTATTTTGGGACTAACCTATTAACCGGAGGCCCAGCCCAGAATTGCTGTTTTTTGCCTATTTTAGTGTTTCGAAGAAATGGAATATCAAACGGAGTCCAAACGGAATGAAACCTTCGGGAACGTGATTTTCTCACCGAACGTGATCCAGGAGACTTGGACCCTACTCAAAGAAGCTTCCGAGGAGGTCACGAGGGTGGAGGACGCGCCCCCCCGGGCGCGCCCCCCTACCTCGTGGGCCCCTCGGAGCTCCACCGACATACTCCTTCCTCCTATATATACCTACATATCCCCAATAGACCAGACACGGAGCCAAAAACCTAATTCCACCGCCGCAACCTTCTGTATCCACGAGATCCCATCTTGGGGCCTGTTCCGGAGCTCCGCCGGAGAGGGCATCCACCATGGAGGGCTTCTACATCATCACCATAGCCCCTCCGATGAAGTGTGAGTAGTTTACTTCAGACCTTCGGGTCCATAGCTAGTAGCTAGATGGCTTCTTCTCTCTTTTTCGATCTCAATACAATGTTCTCCCCCTCTCTCGTGGAGATCTATTCGATGTAATCTTCTTTTTGCGGTGTGTTTGTTGAGACCGATGAATTGTGGGTTTATGATCGAACTTATCTATGGAAAATATTTGATTCTTCTCTGAATTCTTTTATGTATGATTGAGTTATCTTTGCAAGTCTCTTCGAATTATCCGTTTGGTTTGGCCAACTAGATTGGTAGTTCTTGCAATGGGAGAAGTGCATGGCTTTGGGTTCAATCTTGCGGTGTCCTTACTCAGTGACAAAGAGTTGCAAGGCACGTATTGTATTGTTGCCATCGAGGATAACAAGATGGGGTATTTATCATATTGCATGAATTTATTCCTCTACATCATGTCATCTTGCTTAAGGCGTTACTCTGTTTTTAACTTAATACTCTAGATACATGCTGGATAGCAGTCGATGAGTGGAGTAATAGTAGTAGATGCAGAATCGTTTCGATCTACTTGTCACGGACGTGATGCCTATATACATGATCATACCTAGATAACCTCATAACTATGCTCGATTCTATCAATTGCTCAACAGTAATTTGTTCACCCACCGTAGAATACTTATGCTCTTGAGAGAAGCCACAAGTGAAACCTATGGCCCCCGGGTCTATTCTCATCATATCAATCTCCATAAGTTTATTTACTTGCTTTGACTTTTACCTTTTTACTTTGCATCTTTATACCAAAAATACCAAAAATATTATCTCTATCAGATCTCACTCTCGTAAGTGACCGTGAAGGGATTGACAACCCCTAAGCGTTGGTTGCGAGTTGCTATCGTGTTGTGCAGGTACGAGGGACTTGCGCGTGACCTCCTACTGGATTGATACCTTGGTTCTCACAAACTGAGGGAAATACTTACGCTACTGTGCTGCATCATCCTCTCCTCTTCAGGGAAAACCAACGCAAGCTCGAGACGTAGCAAGAAGAATTTCTGGCGCCGTTGCCGGGGAGGCTTACGCAAAAGTCAACATACCAAGTACCCATCGCAATTCCTATCTCTCGCATTACATTATTTGCCATTTGCCTCTCGTTTTCCTCTCCCCCACTTCACCCTTGCCGTTTTATTCGCCTTCTCTTTCCCAATCTCCTTCTCTTTTTCCCTTTGCCTTCCTGTTTGCTTGTGTGTTGGATTACTTGTTGCCATGGCGCAAGATAATACCAAATTGAGTGATTTCTCGAATACCAATAATAATGATTTCCTTAGTACTCCGATTGCTCCTCTTAATAATGATGAGTCTTGTGAAATCAATACCGCTTTGTTGAATCTTGTTATGAAAGATCAATTCGCCGGCCTTCCTAGCGAAGATGCCGCTACTCATCTAAACAATTTTGTTGATTTGTGTGATATGGAAAAGAAAAAAGATATGGATAATAATATTGTCAAAGTGAAGTTATTTCCGTTTTCACTTAGAGATCGTGCTAAAGTTTGGTTTTCATCTTTGCCTAAAAATAGTATTGATTCTTGGAACAAGTGCAAAGATGCTTTTATCTCTAAGTATTTTCCTCCCGCTAATATTATCACTCTTAGGAACGATATCATGAATTTTAAACAAATTGATCATGAGCATGTTGCCCAATCTTGGGAAAGAATGAAATTAATGCTTCGCAATTGCCCAACTCATGGTTTGAATTTATGGATGATCATACAAAAATTTTATGCCGGATTGAATTTTGCTTCTAGAAATCTTTTAGATTCGGCCGCGGGAGGCACTTTTATGGAAATTATGTTAGGGGATGCTACCAATTTGCTTGATAATATTATGGCTAATTATTCTCATTGGCACACCGAAAGATCTTCTAGTAAAAAAGTGCATGCTATAGAAGAAATCAATGTTTTGAGTGAAAAGATGGATGAACTTATGAAGATGTTTGCTCCTAAAAATACTCCTCTTGATCCTAATGATATGCCTTTATCTACTTTGCTTGAGAATAATAATGAATCTATGGATGTGAATTTTGTTGGTAGGAATAGTTTTGGTAACAACACTTAAAGAGGGAATTTTAATCCTAGGCCTTTTCCTAGCAATCCTTCTAACAATTATGGAAATTCCTACAACAACTCTTATGGAAATTTTAATAAGATGCCCTCTGATTTTGAGAGTAGTGTTAAAGAGTTTATGAATTCACAAAAAAAATTAATGCTTTGCTTGAAGAGAAATTGCTTAAAGTTGATGATTTGGCTAGGAAAGTTGATAGAATTTCTCTTGAAATTGATTCTTGAAAGCTTAGATCTATTCCTCCTAAGCATGATATCAATGAGTCTCTCAAAGCTATGAGAATTTCCATTGACGAGTGCAAAGAAAGAACCGCTAGGATGCGTGCTTCCAAAGATGCCTTTATTAAAGCGTGTTCTTCCAATCCCTATGAAAATAAAGATGAAGATCTAAAAGTTATTGTTGTGTCCCCTATTAAATCTTTGTTTTGCAATATGAATCTTGATGAATCTGAATATGATCTTCCCTTACCTAGAAGGCGTTCTAAGAATTCTGAGTTTCTAGATCTTGATGATGAAATTGATGAAAGTAGGATTGAAATAAATAGAAACTGTGATGTTGCTAAACCTACTATTTTGGATCTCAAGGAATTTAATTATGAAAATTGCTCTTTTATTGATTGTATTTCCTTGTTGCAATCTGTGTTAAACTCTCCTCATGCTTATAGTCAAAATAAGGCCTTTACCGAACACATTGTTGATGCCTTGATGCAATCCTATGAAGAAAAGCTTGAGTTGAAAGTTTCCATCCCTAGAAAACTCCATGATGAGTGGGAACCTACCATTAAAATTAAAATTAAAGATTATGAGTTTCATGCTTTGTGTGATTTGGGTGCTAGTTTCTCTACTATCCCCAAAGCTTTGTGTGATTTGCTAGATTTCCGTGACTTTGATGATTGCTCTCTAAACTTGCATCTTGCGGATTCCACTATTAAAAAACCTATGGGAAGAATTAATGATGTTCTTATTGTAGCAAATAGGAATTATGTGCCCGTAGATTTTATCGTTCTAGATATAGATCACAATCCTTCATGTCCTATTATTCTTGGTAGACCTTTCCTTAGAACGATTGGTGCAGTTATTGATATGAAGGAAGGGAATATTAGATTCCAATTTCCCTTAAAGAAGGGCATGGAACACTTTACTAGAAAGAAAATAAAATTACCATATGAATCTATCGTGAGAGCCACTTATGGATTGCCTACCAAAGATGGCAATACCTAGATCTATCCTTGCTTTTATGCCTAGCTAGGGGCGTTAAACGATAGCGCTTGTTGGGAGGCAACCCAATTTTATTTTGTGTTTTTTGTTTTTGGTTCCGTTTAGGAATAAATAATCCATCTACCTTATGTTTGGATGTGTTTTTATGTTTTAATTAGTGTTTGTGCCAAGTAAGACCTATAGGATAACCTACGATGATAGTTGATTTGATTCTTTTGAAAAACAGAAACCTTAGCGCTCACGAGATTAGTTGTCATTTTTTACTGGAGAGTGCTTTTGCGTTGATTCTTTTTGCTGCTGATCAATAAACACATTGTCCAGGACTTCCTATTTTGGTAGAATTTTCATAGTTCCATAATTTTGCGTTAGTTACAGATTACTACAGACTGTTCTGTTTTTGACAGATTCTGTTTTTCGTGTGTTGTTTGCTTATTTTGATGAATCTATGGCTAGTAAATTAGTTTATAAACCATAGAGAAGTTGGAATACAGTAGGTTTAACACCAATATAAATAAAGAATTAGTTCATTAAAGTACCTTGAAGTAGTCTTTTGTTTTCTTTCTCTAACGGAGCTCACGAGATTTCTGTTGAGTTTTGTGTTGTGAAGTTTTCAAGTTTTGGGTGAATTCTTTGATGGATTATGGAACAAGGAGTGGCAAGAGCCTAAGCTTGGGGATGCCCATGGCACCCCCAAGATAATACAAGGACACCAAAAAGTCAAAGCTTGGGGATGCCCCGGAAGGCATCCCCTCTTTCGTCCACTTCCATCGGTAATTTACTTGGAGCTATATTTTTATTCACCAACATGTTATGTGTTTTGCTTGGAGCGTCTTGTATTATTTGTGTCTTTGCTTGTTAGTCTACCACAATTATCCTTGCTGTACACACCTTTTGAGAGAGTCATACATGATTTGGAATTTGTTAGAATACTCTATGTGCTTCACTTATATCTTTTGAGTGTGATAATTTTTGCTCTAGTGCTTCACTTAGATCTTTTAGAGCACGGTGGTGGATTTGTTTTAAAGAAACTTGATCTCTCGTGCTTCACTTAGATTATTTTGAGAGTCATTAATAGCATGGTAGTTTGCTTAATGTTAATATACTTAGTGTTCAAAATATGTGAAACTTTCTTTTGAGTGAATTGAATACTAAGATAAATTTAATGCTTAATAATTGTTTTAAGATATGGAGGTAATAATATCAAAATCGTGCTAGTTGAGTAGTTGTGAATTTGAGAAATACTTGTGTTGAAGTTTGTAAATCCCGTAGCATGCACGTATGGGTAAAGTTCTGTAACAAATTTGAAGCATGAAGTGTACCTGGCTTGTGCATCCTTATGAGTGGCGGTCGGGGACAAGCGATGGTATTTTCCTACCAATCTATCCCTCTAGGAGCATGCGTAGTAGTACTTTGCTGCGAGGGCTAATAAACTTTTGCAATAAGTATATCAGTTCTTTATGACTAATGTGAGTCCATGGATTATACGCACTCTCACCTTTCCGCCTTTGCTAGCCTCTTCAGTACCGTGCATTGCCCTTTCTCACATTGAGATTTGGTGCAAACTTCGCCGGTGCATCCAAACCCCGTGATATGATACGCTCTTTCACACATAAACCTCCTTATATCTTCCTCAAAACAGCCACCATACCTACCTATTATGGCATTTCCATAGCCATTCCGAGATGTATTGCCATGCAACTTTCCACCATACCTTTCATCATGACATACTTTACTTTCGTCATATTGCCATTGCATGATCATGTAGTTGACATCGTATTTGTGGCAAAGCCACCACGCATTATTTTTCATACATGTCACTCTTGATTCATTGCTCCATCCCGGTACACCGCCGGAGGCATTCATATAGAGTCATGTCTTGTTCTAGTTTCGAGTTGTAATATCAAGTTGTAATAATGAAAGTGTGATGATCATCATTATTAGAGAATTACCATAGTGAGGAAAAGGATGATGGAGACAATGATTCCCCCACAACTCGGGATGAGACTCCGGACTTTACAAAAAAAAAGAGGCCAAAGAAGCCCAAATGAAAAAAAGAGGCCAAAGAATCCCACCAAAAAAAAGAAAATGAAAAAATGAGAGAAAAAGAGAGAAGGGGCAATGTTACTATCCTTTTACCACACTAGTGCTTCAAAGTAGCACCTTGTTCTTCATGTAGTGAGTCTCATATATTTGTGCTTCAAAGTAGCACCACGTTTTTCATGTAGTGAGTCTCATAAATTATCTTGTTCATACTAGTGGGAATTTTTCATTATAGAACTTGGCTTGTATATTCCAATGATGGGCTTCGTCAAAATGCCCTAGGTCTTCGTGATCAAGCGAGTTGGATGCACACCCACTAGTTTTCTTTTGTTGAGCATTCATAGCTCTAGTGCATCCGTTGCATGGCAATCCCTACTACTCATGTTGACATCAATTGATGGGCATCTCCATAGCCCGTTGATTAGCCTCGTCAATGTGAGACTTTCTCCTTTTTTGTCTTCTCCACACAATCCCATCATCATATTCTATTCCACCTATAGTGCTATATCCATGGCTTGCGCTCATATATTGCGTGAGGGTTGAAAAAGCTGAAGCGCGTTAAAAAGTATGAAACAATTGCTTGGCTTGTCATCGGGGTTATAGAAGTTGGGAACATCTTTGTGTGACGAAAATGAAGCATGGCCTAACTATATGATTTTGTAGGGATGAACTTTCTTTGGCTATGTTAAGTTGAGATGAGATGATTGCTTGGATTAGTATGCTTGAAGTATTATTATTTCTATGCCAATATGAACTTTTATCTTGAATCTTTCGGATCTGAATATTCATACCATGATTAAGAATATTTACATTGAAATTATGCCAAAGTATCACTCCGCATCAAAAATTCTTTTTTATCATTTACCTACTCGAGGACGAGCAGGAATTAAGCTTGGGGATGCTTGATACGTCTCCAACGTATCTATAATTTTTGATTGCTCCATGATACTTTATTTACTGTTTTGGACTATATTGGGCTTTATTTTCCACTTTTATATTATTTTTGGGACTAACCTATTAACCGGAGGCCTAGCCCAGAATTGTTGTTTTTTGCCTATTTCAGTGTTTCGAAGAAACGGAATATCAAACGGAGTCCAAACGGAATGAAACCTTCGGGAACGTGATTTTCTCACCAAACGTGATCCAGGAGACTTGGACCCTACTCCAAGAAGCTTCCGAGGAGGTCGCGAGGGTGGAG
>NC_041393.1:229289445-229326746 GCF_002162155.2 Triticum dicoccoides | reverse complement strand
GCCCCCCTACCTCGTGGGCCCCTCGGAGCTCCATCGACGTACTCCTTCCTCCTATATATACCTACATATCCCCAATACACCAGACACGGAGCCAAAAACCTAATTCCACCGCCGCAACCTTCTGTATCCACGAGATCCCATCTTGGGGCCTGTTCCGGAGCTCCGCCGGAGAGGGCATCCACCATGGAGGGCTTCTACATCATCACCATAGGCCCTCCGATGAAGTGTGAATAGTTTACTTTAGACCTTCGGGTCCATAGCTAGTAGCTAGATGGCTTCTTCTCTCTTTTTCGATCTCAATACAATGTTCTCCCCCTCTCTCGTGGAGATCTATTCGATGTAATCTTCTTTTTGCGGTGTGTTCGTTGAGACCGATGAATTGTGGGTTTATGATCGAACTTATCTATGGAAAATATTTGATTCTTCTCTGAATTATTTTATGTATGATTGAGTTATCTTTGCAAGTCTCTTCGAATTATCCGTTTGGTTTGGCCAACTAGATTGGTAGTTCTTGCAATGGGAGAAGTGCATGGCTTTGGGTTCAATCTTGCGGTGTCCTTACTTAGTGACAAAGAGTTGCAAGGCACGTATTGTATTGTTGACATCGAGGATAACAAGATGGGGTATTTATCATATTGCATGAATTTATTCCTCTACATCATGTCATCTTGCTTAAGGCGTTACTCTGTTTTTAACTTAATACTCTAGATGCATGCTGGATGGTGGTCGATGAGTGGAGTAATAGTAGTAGATGCAGAATCGTTTCGATCTACTTGTCACGGACGTGATGCCTATATACATGATCATACCTAGATAACCTCATAACTATGCTCGATTCTATCAATTGCTCAACAGTAATTTGTTCACCCACCGTAGAATACTTATGCTCTTGAGAGAAGCCACTAGTGAAACCTATGGCCCTCGGGTCTATTCTCATCATATCAATCTCCATAAGTTTATTTACTTGCTTTGCCTTTTACCTTCTTACTTTGCATCTTTATACCAAAAATACCAAAAATATTATCTCTATCAGATCTCACTCTCGTAAGTGACCGTGAAGGGATTGACAACCCCTAAGCGTTGGTTGCGAGTTGGTATCGTGTTGTGCAGGTACGAGGGACTTGCGCGTGACCTCCTACTGCATTGATACCTTGGTTCTCACAAACTGAGGGAAATACTTACGCTACTGTGCTGCATCATCCTCTCCTCTTCGGGGAAAACCAACGCAAGCTCGAGACGTAGCAGTATGTCTTTCAATAATTGTATGAATATTTGTTTTTTTTTTGATAAAACGTCCTGGCTTTGGACGTTAAGTCGCTTATATATTTTGGTTGCGCTATTTCACTTTATTGTTACCCTCACTGGATATGGCGATGTAAGCCAGTAGCATGAGCCAATTTTCCAGTATGTTCTGGCTTAAATAGTCGTGGTTGCAAGTATTTGGGTTGTCACCCGCCCTGGTTTTTGACTTGCGTCGCCAGCAGGCTTCATTGAAATCAGGCACTTACAAATATTGGGATTGTCACCTTTACTACATATGGTGCTGTGAGCTGATAATGTCAGTCAGTTCTACAGGTATGTTTTCCTGGTTATATAAGTATGCGAGGTTTGATAACTCGCCCTGGCTTTTGACATTAAAACGCCAATATGTTTAGGCTTGAATGGCCTTAATGCCAGTCTTTTCCATAACTGCATAAGACTATATTATGTTTGGATTGTTACCCGCCCTGGCTTTCGACGTTGAGTCGCAAGGGCATATGTTGTTTAAACTCTGTGCAGGATTTGCAGAGCTATGACTTATGTAAATTTTAAGTTCAAGCCTATCGTCAAAAATTTAAATTGGTGTTTCAAAAGGGTTATGAATTATTGATTTTCACAAAGGCTATAAGCCACCGGGTTACAAAAATCCCGGATTACAAGGGATGCGCATGAAGTCGCCATCGGCCAAGAGCAACTGAGTATTTAAACTCCGGATTTACTTGTCAACCGATAAGGTATTCAATCTTCCATAGCCTAACTTGGTTGGATTGTCATGATAATATTGAATGATTGAGGTTTTCATATCGGATTATATTATTCAAATCTTGAATAGCCAACATGACTAGATTTTTGTTATGGTTATCACTAACCAATATTATGATTGAGGATTTCAAAGTCGCTTCAGCGCAATGGCTATTATTTTATCAATGGATATGATTTATTCTACAATGGAAGGAATAGTCCCGAGTCGCTGCAGGCTTACAACCCGACACTTGGGGGCTATGTTATTCAAGTTGAGATTACATCAAATATGCAAGTCCCATGTCACTGCCAGCATGCACCATGGTACTTGGGGGCTAATGCAAAGTCATTTTTTGCTTGCCTTATTGAAGACCCGACTCATCACATCGTAATGAGTTAGCCCTTGGGGGCTACCAATTGCTCCTGTCAAATATTCAAAGTAGACAAGCCTTAATCCATTATATTGAAGGGTATATTTCTCAGTTGGGAGAGCACAAGGTTCTTAACCTTATGGACGTCGGTTCGAGCCCCATGGTGGGGGTGAAATCATATGATGTTATTTTCAATGAAGTATATATAAAGTCCCATCTCAGTATTGTCTTGCTGAGCCGGCCCTTGGGGGCTACACGTTGCTGTTCAAGTCTACGTGATCATATCTACAAAGTCCCTGCTCATTATTGCATAATGACCCGACCCTTAGGGGCTACACTGCTTGAAGTTTTTATGAGCATAAGGAAATTACAAGTCACAGGTTGCTGCAAGCATGACAACCCGATACTTGGGGGCTACATATGTGGAATATTCAGTTTTGACTAGTGATTGAGATGAACAACCTGGATTTCTTAAAGGTTGCAACATTTATATTGAAGCAACTCTTAAGCTGTTAGTACGCTCCCTTCTTAAGACATGGGGGCTACAGGTGATATGCATATAAGGGAGGTACACTTTCAAGCTTGGTGTTAGCAACATTTATGACCCAATGCTATAAATATTTACAAACCGACAGTTTTGGCAATTATAACTCGCCAACCTCTACATCCTTAAATCGGCGGATCACTAGATGAATTTTGAGTCCAATATGTTTATTAAGCAGGAGCTTTGGAAACTGACTCAAATGGATTATTTCTTATAATATTTCTCTACAAGAAACCAATGTTGGCAAATTGATTATGAAGCTGGCCTATTGACCCGGATTTTTTCAGCAGAAGCGCCCGGATTTTTTGCATTGGCAATGTTTGAACACATCTGCTAAAGGAGATTTGCTATGAGATCATGAACACGCATCCAGGAGGAAATGACAAGGAGTTAAGGATGATCAGGTGTCGGCTCAGGAAAACTTTTAAATTGGAGCACAACCTGTCAAATTTGTTCTTGTGTTTGGTTTACATCATAAGTTTACCATGGATAAATCCAAGTTAAACTGGGGGCTAGTGTCGGGGATATACCCCGCGGTGTAACCCACCGGGTGATGACCCGGCTGGAGCTTGGCGACTCACTGACGACCCATTTTTTTACTATAAACAGTAGGGTAAAACCCCACTGCAATTTTTATAAATAAAGAGCAAAGAACAAGTAGTCTTATAGGCTTGCGATAAGCCTTCAGAAAGAAAGAAAGAAAGAAAGAAAGAAAGAAAGAAAGACAAGAAAAGAAAGAAAAGAAGAGAAAAAGGAAAGAACTAGGCTACAGAAAGAAAGAAAAAATTACAACAGGGCTTCAAGCCAAATAGTGAATTGTCTCTCAAGCTTTTTCTTCATTCTGAACCTAGAAGCTTGAGTTCCTCCAGGAAAATGAACTTCCATCCTTGGAAAGATGAAGTAATGTTTTCAAAAATCTTATTGTTTATGGTTATCTAGATGGCCAATGCTCCAAGAATGATGATCTCCATGTAAAAAGGGTAATTTATTTTGTCCTTGATATCTTGGAATGCTTCTAACACTGACAGGTTTGGTGTTCTGGTTGGACATATAAAGTCCCAGCATTGTTGCACAAAGGGACTGATACGTCTCCAACATATCTATAATTTTTGATTCTTCCATGCTATTATATTACCCCTTTTGGATGCTTATGGGCTTTATGTTACACATTTATATCATTTTTGGGACTAACCTACTAACCGGAGGCCCAGCTCGTATTGCTGTTTTTTTGCCTATTTCAGTATTTCGAAGAAAAGGAATATCAAATGGAGTCCAAATGGAATGAAACCTTCAGGAGCGTGATTTTCGGAACGAACATGATCCAGAGGACTTGGAGTGCAAGTCAAGAAGCAGCCAAGGCGGACACGAGGGTGGAGGGCGCGCCCACCCCTACAGGGCGTGCCCCCTGTCTTGTGGGCCCCTCGGGTGGCCACCGATGTACTTCTTCCTCCTATATATGCCTACGTACCGCGAAAACATCCAGGGAGCCAACGAAACACAATTTCCACCACCGTAACCTTATGTATCCGTGATATCCCATCTTGGAGCCTTCACCGATGCTCCGCCGGAGGGGGAATCGGCCACAAAGGGCTTCTACATCAACACCATAGCCCCTCCGATGAGTTGTGAGTAGTTTACCACAGACCTTCGGGTCCATAGTTATTAGCTAGATGGCTTCTTCTCTCTTTTTGGATCTCGATACAATGTTCTCCCCCTCTCTTGTGGAGATCTATTCGATGTAAACTCTTTTTGCGGTGTGTTTGTCGAGATCCGATGAATTGTGGGTTTATGATCACGTTTATCTATGAATAATATTTGAATCTCCTCTGAATTCTTTTATGTATGATTGAGTTATCTTTGCAAGTCTCTTCGAATTATCAGTTTGGTTTGGCCTACTAGATTGATCTTTCTTGCCATGGGAGAAGTGCTTAGCTTTGGGTTCAATCTTGTGGTGTCCTTTCCCAGTGACAGCAGGGGCAGCAAGGCACGTATTGTATTGTTTCCATCAAGGATAAAAAGATGGGGTTTATATCATATTGCTTGAGTTTATCCCTCTACATCATGTCATCTTTCTTAATGTGTTACTCTATTCTTTATGAACTTAATACTCTAGATGCAGGCAGGAGTCGGTCGATGTGTGGAGTAATAGTAGTAGATGCAGGCAGGAGTTGGTCTACTTGTCGCGGACGTGATGCATATATACATGATCATGCCTAGATAATCTCATAATTATTCGCTTTTCTATCAATTGCTCGACAGTAATTTGTTCACCCACAGTGATACTTATGCTATCTTGAGAGAAGCCACTAGTGAAACCTATGGCCCCCGGGTCTATCTTTTATCATATAAGCTTTCAATTTACTTTTATTTGCATCTTTACTTTTTGCATCTATATTATAAAGTACCAAAAATATATTTATCTTATCATACTATCTCTATCAGATCTCACTTCCGCAAGTGGCTGTGAAGGGATTGACAACCCCTTTATTGTGTTGGTTGCGAGTTCTTTGTTTGTTTGTGTAGGTGCGTGGGACTTTTGAGGAGCCTCCTACTGGATTGATACCTTGGTTCTCAAAAACTGAGGGAATAGTTATGCTACTATTGCTGCATCACCCTTTCCTCTTCAAGGAAAACCAACGCAGGCTCAAGACGTAGCAGGGACATTCCTAGAAGAGATGTTGTAGTGTTTCTTCCTATTGACATGGCGGTTTACGGGCAACCCGCCTGGACATTGTGATTCACTGGTGACTCGCGGAAGGGTCAGACGGACGACAACGCCCATAAGGCCGGCTCATGTGATGGTGGGCCGACTTAAGAGGAAAGGTGTGAGGAATATTTCCCTTACAAGGAATCAAGACCCGGACTTGTATCCAGCTTGTAATAGAGGATAGACTAGTCTGAATCTTACTAGGACTCCATATGTAAACCCGCCCCTCCAACTTATATAAGGAGGGGCAAGGCACTCCAAGAGGGACAGGTTGAAATAATCTCTAAGGATAGATACAATTAGGAGAGCCGGTTTATGCGGCGACTCCCTCATGAGCATAATGAGACATAACCACAAAAAGATGTAGGACTATTACCGGATGATGTTTCCCGGGGCCTGAAGCTGTCTAAGCCCTTGTCTTGTGTGTTGACTCGCCTCGCGTCTCTTGATTCCGATCAACCCTGTTCAAGCTACTACCTAGTTGCATTGGCCTCACGACAAGTCCTCACACTAGGACATATGCCATGACAAATCCACCACAGTGTCACTACGCAAACCACAGTTGCTCTATGCAAGCAGCATAACAACTCGAGGTAGCGGAACAACTATTGGCAGCAGAACAAATATTGGCAGCAGAACAACTATTGGCAGCAGAATAACGAAAGGTGATGATGGATTCCAATCCGCAGGGACTCTGGCTGGAACGCTTATACTAGCTCGCGAACACAGGAACCACACCAACAAGCAAGCAAACCAGGCATGACCTGCAAACTAGCATGACATGCCAGGTCAGTACATTGAATGTACTTGCAATCTCACAATAAACCAAAAGCAGTTAGGACAAACAACAGAATGGCATTTGCAAGTTAAAGCAATCATGAACATGATTCTAACAGAACAACTTGGCATGCACAAGGTGAGCTTGATACAACTTTAGCATGGCATAAGCATATGAACATGATGATACTACATGCAACAAGTTAACATTTGCATGCACCAACTTACTCTTGCTCGGCGGTTACCTCGTAACCATCTCATGCATCAACTTACTAACATCGGTATCCATGATACCTCCATGATCATCTCACGATCACATAAATATCAAGAAACTTCGGTATCCACGATACCTCCGTGATCCTCTCTCGATCACAACCAATCTCTTTCTCATCATTGCACCGGGGTTATTATAAAGCAAGTTATTATTATTATTGGCGCATAGTGTGACCGACTACGAATTGGGCGCATATCTGCGGGCACAACTATCGACAGGTTTAACACACACTCTGTAGAGGTTAGCACATTGTACCCACAACACATAACCTATGGCCTTGCCCTCCCATTTGGGTGGACTAACGGCGTTCCGACAAAACCGATCTATTGCCCATGACACTCTCCCGGCCACTCCGACCAACTCTGGTCTGGGCTAAGTCATGGGTGGCCCCATGTCTACCAAAGACACCCAACGGCCACCATCGTGGCAAAACAATAATTGGTCCCAAACGGGGACATGTGCACATAACCAAACTCGGGATCACAAGGCTTATGTCCGCCTACCTGATCAGGGTAGCGCGCACCCATAACCTTCCCTCATTGGAGGCACCGGCGAGAGGCATGACAATAGACCGAGTTAGGACCTTCCCATAAAAGGCAAATGTGGTTGCACTGGTCAGCTTGATTCAGTGGCACTATCGGTGTCAAAACCGGCGGATCTCGGGTAGGGGGTCCCGAACTATGCGTCTAGGCGGATGGTAACAGGAGACAAGGGACACGATGTTTTTACCCAGGTTCGGGTGCTCTCGATGGAGGTAAAACCCTACTCCTGCTTGATTGATATTGATGATATGGGTAGTACAAGAGTAGATCTACCACGAGATCAGAGAGGCTAAACCCTAGAAGCTAGCCTATGGTATGATTGTTGTTCATCCTACGAACTAAAACCCTACGGTTTATATAAGCACCAAAGAGGGTTAGGGTTACACAGAGTCGGTTACAATGGTAGGAGATCTACATATCCGTATCGCCAAGCTTGCCTTCCACGCCAAGGAAAGTCCCATCCGGACACGGGACGAAGTCTTCAATCTTGTATCTTCATAGTCCAGGTGTGACGCCCCCGATTCAATCGGACACTAATCATGCACGCAAACGTGTATGATCAAGATCAGGGACTCACGGGAAGATATCACAACACAACTCTAAAAACATAAATAAGTCATACAAGCATCATAATACAAGCCAGGGGCCTCGAGGGCTCGAATACAAATGCTCGATCATAGACGAGTCAGCGGAAGCATCAATATCTGAGTACATACATAAGTAAACAAGTATGCCTTAAGAAGGCTAGCACAAACTGGGATACAGATCGAAAGAGGCGCAGGCCTCCTGCCTGGGATCCTCCCGACTACTCCTGGTCGTCGTCAGCCTCCTGCACGTAGTAGTAGGCACCTCCAGTGTAGTAGTCGTCGTCGATGGTGGCGTCTGGCTCCTGGGCTCCAACGTCCGGTTGCGGCATCCGAGAAGAAGAGGAAAACGGGGGAAAAGAGGGAGCAAAGCAACCATGAGTACTCATCTGAAGTACTCGCAAGCAAGGAGCTACACTACATATGCATGGGTATATGTGTAAGGAGGCCATATCAGTGGACTGAATGGTAGAATGCCAGAATAAGAGGGAGATAGCTAGTCCTGTCGAAGACTACGCTTCTGGCAGCCTCTGTCTTGCAGCATATAGAAGAGAGTATATTGAAGTCCTCCAAGTAGCAACGCATAGCATAATCCTACCCGGCGATCCTCCCCTCATTGCCCTATGGAAAAGCGATCACCGGGTTGTCTGTGGAACTTGTCTGGGTGTGTTTTATTAAGTATCCGGTTCTAGTTGTCATAAGGTCAAGGTACAACTCCGGGTCGTCCTTTTACCGAGGGACACGGCTATTTGAATAGATTAACTTCCCTGCAGGGGTGCACCACATAACCCAACACGCTCGATCCCATTTGGCCGGACACACTTTCCTGGGTCATGCCCGGCCTCGGAAGATCAACACGTCGCAGCCCCACCTAGGCACAACAGAGAGGGCAGCACGCCGGTCTAAATCCTATGCACGCAGGGGTCTGGGCCCATCGCCCATTGCACACCTGCATGTTGCGAGGGCGGCCGAAAGCAGACCTAGCCTCCCTAATACAAGAGCAGGCGTTCCAGTCCAATCCGGCGCGTGCCGCTCCGTCACTGACGTCAAGAAGGCTTCGGCTGATACCACGATGTCGAGTGCCCATATCTTTCCCACGTAGTTGGTTAGTGCGTATAGACCAAATGGCCAGACTCAGATCAAATACCAAGATCTCGTTAAGCATGTTATTATGAAGCAACCGCGGACGCCGACCAGGGCCAGGCCCACCTTTCGCCTAGGTGGTCTCAACCTGCCCTGTCGCTCCGCCACAAAGATCCACAGAGAGGGCCGTCGGGACAAAGGTCCTTTCATCCCCCAATCCATGAATCACTCGCGGGTACTCTTCGAGCGGACCCGACTTTAGTCACCATCTGTAGTATGTTTATATGTATAGTATATACCCGTGATCACCTCCCGAGTGATCACGGCCCAATAGTATAGCAAGGCAGACTGACAAGAATGTAGGGCCAATGGTGATAAACTAGCATCCTATATAAGCATTTAGGATTGCGGGTAAGGTATCAATGACTGTAGCAACAATGACAGGCTATGCAACAGAATAGGAGTAACCGAACAGTAACATGCTACACTACTCTAATGCAAGCAGTATAGAGAAGAATAGACGATCCCTGGTGATCAAGGGGGGAGCTTGCCTGGTTGCTCTGGCAAGAAGGAGGGGTCGTCAACTCCGTAGTCGAACTGGGCAGCAGCAGCGTCGGTCTCGTAGTCTACCGGAGAGAAGAGGGGGAAGAAACAATGAATACCATGCAAACAGATGCATATCGATGCATGACATGACAAGTAACGATGCTAGGTGTGCCCAATCGCGGTAGTAGGTGATACCGACGAAGGGGGAAAACATCCGGGAAAGTATTCCCGGTGTTTCGCATTTTCGGACAGATGAACCAGAGGGGGAAAGTTGCGTGTTTGCTATGCTAGGGATGTGTGGCGGACGGACGGGCTGCGTATCCGGATTCGTCTCGTTGTTCTGAGCAACTTTCATGTAGAAAGTATTTTCATCCGAGTTACGAATTATTTTATATGATTTTCTACAGATTTAATCATTTCCTAAATTTTCTGAAATTAATATTATTTCGAAATAAAAGAATAAAGTGCTATGGGTACACAGAGATTGTACCCAACAAAATGTATGTGTGGCTGGCAGGTGGGGTTAAGGGGGTCCAGTCAGCATTTCACCAATCAAGTGTTGACTGGTCAACAGGGTCAAACAGGACCCACCTGCCATGGACTGGGTCAACCCAGTCAACAGTTTGACTGGTCAAACTGGACAGGGTACCCTGCATGTCATTGACTGACAACTAATTAACTAGGTTAATTAGTTTAATTAACAGATTAACTAGGTTAAGTTAATTAGGTTAATTAAACATAATTAATTAAGTTAATTTTTATTTTTATTTACTTATTATATTTTTTATATAAACGTTCTGAGGGCTGGGCCCCACATGTCATAGACCAGGGGGCCATAGCGGGTGTGGGCTAACGGGTTAATGGGCGGAGCCCAGATGGGCACCCAAGCGGGTGCTGCGGTCAGCAAGAGAAGGGGACAGGCGCGCGGCGCGACGCCGGCGGGCGCAGAGGCGAGGCTATGGTGCGAGGACCGGGCGCGGTGAACGAGACAACGCGGGAGGCGGCTCTGACGAGCGGTGGCGAGGGGACGAGGTCCAGCAGGGTAGCACGTGAGTGGGCACAGGGGAGGAAGGTCGGGGCGCGCGAGGCCATGGCAGTGCAGCGTGGGGTCGGCGACGGCCGGCTGCGGCCTAAGCGGGCGCGCTCGCAGACGAGGTGGGGTGAGGCCAACACGTGCCAGCCGGAGCGGCGAGCGGCAGCGGGCACGGCCCCGCGTGGGCGGGCGTGTGGTAGGACGACAACAGGGGGCGCGAGGTGCGGCACGGCTTCGAGCGCGTGCGTGGGGGAGGAAGAGAGGAGGATCGGCACATGCTCACGGGGCCGGTAGGGGTTCGGGTAGCGGTGTTCGGGGAAGAGGTCGGAGACGGCATGACGAAGAGGAAGCAGGCCGTTGAGGTGGAGGAGGCAGTCCAGTGGGGTAGCTCCGGGCACCGGCATCAGCGTCGGGGTGGAGGGGCGAGGGGAACGGGCTCCTCCCAATCCAGATCCAAACGAGGGGGAATGGGGGAGCGAGTGGGTGGTTAGGGTTTCGGTACCCTGGGGAGTGGGGGGATAAGGGAGTGGGGGCGCGGGGTGGGTCGGCCCATTCGGGCGGGTGGGGGTCCGCGTGGATGGCCAGCTAGGCCAAAAGGCCCAGCGGGGGAGGGGGGCTTTTATTTTGTTTTTTTGTTTTGCATTTTCTTTTATTTATTTCTCTTTTTTACTTTTCTTTTATATTTTAAGTTTTATTCCACATTATTTTTACTTAGTAAAATATGACTATAGCTCCTAAAATAACGTTTCAAAATAACCCTCAGCCACAAAAGGTTTTAACCCAAAATAAAATAGTTTAGTGTTTTATAAAATACCAAAGGCATTGAAATAATGTTTTGGCTACCGTTTAAATCTTTTTAGTGCATTTATTCATTATATAAAAATGTGGATTCTACATCCTAATCATCTATGCATTAATTGGCACAAACCGAACATTTTGTTTTTAATATTTGAAAACTTTTGATGTTTGCCCTTATTTCGAATTTGATTTTTAATCGGTTTCGAACTAATGCAAGGTTAGCAATAGTAATCGAGGTGATGTGGCATCATTAGCAGAGGTTTACTGTAGCTTGATTATCCGGGCGTCACACCAGGAGTCCGGCCGAAGATGATAGTTCGGCTATCCAGACACCCCCTTGTCCGGGACTCCCTTAGTAGCCCCTGAACCAGGCTTCAATGACGATGAGTCCGGCGCGCATATTGTCTTCGGCATTGCAAGGCGGGTTCCTCCTCCGAATACTTCATAGAAGATTTTGTACACAAGGATAGTGTCCGGCTCTGCAAAATAAGTTCCACATACCACTATAGAGAGAATAATATTTACACAAATTCAATTTGTTGACGTATTCCATGGCGTGACATCACACCATGGTCAAGCCTTTATTCGAATTGTTTTTACTGTTCCACCTCAGTGCATTTAGCGAGGCGGTTTCCTTGGCACGTCTTGTCAAAGCAGAGATCGTGTCCCCTTATTCCGGGATTCTCATCAATACGGGCGTGGGTAACCCAACCGTGCCCGTTGGCACGTCTCCTCTATCGAAGGCGAGTCCCGAACGGTCACGGCGGAGGCTCTTGGTATTCAACCTCTTTATAAAGAGACCAAGGCTCCACTCCCTTCTTTCAATCTCAATCGAATCCGCCCCTCGCCTTGAGTTCCAACACCCAAAGCTCCAGATTTAGGCGCTTCGGACCTTCGATGATGTCCGGCTCCGACCTGCAAGGCCGGTGGATGCCTTCCTCCATTACGGAAGAAGACGTGCTAAAGCTAAGAGATGCCAGGTATTTAACCAGCGAAATTTCGCATAGGCTGCCTGCCCAAGGGCAGGTTATTCCCACTCCCAAGCCTGGTGAAAGCATGGTGTTCGCGTCTCACTTCCTTCGGGGGCTAAGCTTCCCGACGGACCCCTTCGTGAGGGGGCTCATGTTTTACTATGGGTTGGAATTTCACGACTTGGACCCGGAGTCCATCCTCCACATCTCATCGTTCATCGTCTTGTGCGAAGCCTTCCTCCGTATTACCCCTCACTTCGGATTGTGGCTCAAGACCTTCAAAGTGGAGCCGAAGATGATCAAGGGGCAACAGGCAGAGTGCGGAGGGGCTGTTATAAGCAAGAATGCTGATGCTCCGTGGCCCGAGGGCTCTTTTCAAGAGGAGCTCAGTTTATGGCAACAAGAGTGGTTTTATATCACAGCTCCCAGGGTCACCAAATGGGTGGCGCCACCTGGCTTTCGCTCGGGTCCTCCACCGCGGCTGGCGTCATGGTTCAATAAAGGGCTTGACTGGGGGCCGTCCAAGGACGTGCCCTTGCTGCAGGGCAGCATTCGAGACCTCCAAGAGAGAGATCACTTTGGTCGTGGTAGCGTAGGTGATGCTGATTCGTCGCATCCTGCCCTGCAGACGTCGCCCCCTCCACCTGTGGCAATTTAACCCGGAGGGACCATGAGCTCTCCAACATTTTATGGGCGCGACGCCCATGGAGATGTACAAGCTTTTCTTCGGATCACAAGAGATGTGTCCAGACTTGACCGAGGATGCAGGTCTGAGTTGCAATCGCCCGGATACTCAAGTAAGTAGCCCTGTACCCGGACACGCTATCCTATATTTATCACAAACTTGCCCTTTAAAAGAGTTGTCCCTTGAACAGGAGTGGATAGCGAAAGCAAAGTTAATCAGGTGTCCGGCCCCCCTCCCTGAGACCACGCCGGATCCCGTGTTAACCAGGATGCTGGAAGTTGCGCCTTCGGAAGAAGGTGAAGGGGGAACAAGGAAGCCACCGCCTCCGCGAAGGAGGCTGCCAGGAAAGGAGGGATCGAGAATCCCTCCATCCAAGGGAAGAAGAGGACCGCCTCTGAAAACCTGGAGATCATGGTCTCAAAGCGGGGGAAGAAATCTTCGTCAGAGGGTCCGGCGCCGAGAGATACCTCGGCCGCATTATGCCCCCAAGGGGATCAGCCCTCCACCGAGCCGTAAGTATAAAGGGGAGTTTTTATTAAAATAAAGGATATCCCTGTCCTATTTCTAATAACCGAAATTTTACCTTGTAGTTTGGATCTCAGCCCTTCTCAGCAGAGCTCATCTTCGGGGGATCTTCGTCCGGAGATGATAGAGAGCGAAACGCCTCCCCCTGTCGTACCGTCTTACGAGGCGGGCGAACCTGAGGTGTCGTCACGGAGGGTTTCTCCGAGTCCGGCGGGGCTGGAAGGTAGTCATATGTACCCTCAAAGCCCTCCGCGTCCGGCCTTCGAAAAAGGTCATCGGACGAGTCCGGCACCATATGGTGTACGGTCGGAGGAGCTGAAGGATCTGCTCGGGTGAGCGTTTATCTCAGAAGATCACTGTGCGTTAATGAGTACGGTGACTGAAAGGATTTCATCTGCTGAGAGTGGATTGCATGAAGCCGTCAGAAGTTTACTGACAGGTTTTGAGGTACGCAAAATGATGTACCTTCTGACAGTTCCGCATATAAAATGCGCCCTGTGTAGATTGTAGCCCCTGAGGCTCGGTGTGTTTTCAAAAATGACAGCGCGCCGAGCATCATAATCCCAGGTATAATGTGTCGCCCTTCCTATGCAGGTGGCGAAGGGTCCGGTGGCTGGCCGGACTGATGAATTTGCCAAACTAAAGCGGCAACTTGACGTGGCGGATGTCGACATCGCTCTTGTCAATAGGCGACTTGACGAGTCACAAGGTATGCAATTTCCCCGTGGACACCTGGTAAGGGAGCTTGACGCCCATGCCTTACAACCAGTATGCTTGATGCAGATGGTGCCGCTGCCATGGAGAACCTGCGGGCGGAGCTCGCCCAAGCCAAGGAGCCGGCTAGAAAGAGTGACGCGGCCGCCTTAAAGGTGGCCGAAGAGCTAAAAGTCGAACAGGTTGCTCACTGCCGAAGCAAGAAGGAGATGGCCGAGATGGCCGTGGAGTTGAAGAATGCTGCAGACTGCTGCAAGCTTCTTGAAAAAGAAGACCGGGCGGTACAAGAGGACCTGAAGAAGGCCACTGCCGAGGCCAAGGATGCTCACTCTGCGATGAGACCTATGAAGGAGGAGCTGCGTCAGGCCGGAGATATCGCGGCTGGAAAGCCCTTTCTGCTGCGGAGGAAATTCCTGGACCCTAATTATGCTCAGTTGGACCGGCTGTGGAGTGCGGAAGATGCTTATCTGGACTTGGCGGCAAGTGCGGCGGACGCGGCCGAACATTTCCGAGATCAAGAGGATCACGAAACGGGAAAGTTTTTTTGGTCGCAGTTCCATAATCCAGAGTGCCCACTTCCATTAACCGATCGCTTGGCCAAATGGGCGGAGCTGAATAGGTTGTCCGGACTTGCCATGAAGGATGTCGTGAGTCTTTTGTGGCCGAAGAGGCCTGAGCCGAAGAGTTATTTTGGCTTGGTGCAGCAGTTCCTTGGTGCGGTGCCGCATATCAATGCAATGAGGAGGTCGGCATGCATAGAGGGTGCGCAGATGGCTCTTGCCCGTGTCAAGACATACCGGGCGGAGATGAAGGCCACCGATGTTGCAACCCAAGATTCAGACGGAAGCCGAGTACTTGTCGAGCACTATTTTCAGGAAGTTCTGCCGGGCGCTCGTTTAATAGAGACGCACTGCTCGAAGGATATTATGTTCGAATAACATGTATTATTGTGAAACAATGTTTCGATGAAATATGGAAGCTTTTTATACTTGTGCTTTCAAGAATTAAAATACCTCATGTGCGGCCGTTAATGTATATGTGTATATAACCTGAAAGATGGCAGTCTTCGGCTTCAGCCCCCATGCATATAATGCGGGGGTGTTTGCAAAAGGCGCATTTTCACACTTGATCCAACGTCTTGGTCCTATAAAGGAGGTGGTAGCGTAGCAAACTAGGCAACCGGACTATAATGCTTTTATCACTTTCACTTAGCCATAGGAGTTTGACAATGGGGCTACTATATAGCCCCTAGGGGCACCGCGCTCACCAGAATTCGGGGCGCGTATGTGCCTGACCAGGAAATGGCCCTTCGTCAATGCGGAGGAATCCTATAGATTCCGGCGGGTCATCGAGTGGTTGACCAGTCTCACGCTATATCATGATAGTCAGTTTTCGGCTTTCTCTACTGAGGTGCTCGCCTAGCCGAACCGGGGCACAATGGCAGTAGTTCTCCTGGTGCCGCATTAGCCGATAGAGCGGAACGTAAGGCAGCAAAACATAGGAGCCGGGCAAACCCAACTTTTGACCAAAGACATGATTCAGAGATGATGCATATAAGGCCTAACTCGAGACGCCGAACACTCCCTAAGGTATTCGGTCTCTATGAAAACGGGCCGAACAACGCCCTTGGTAATAAGCCCCTGGTGTCCAGGTACGCGCAAAATTCTAACGTGGCCTATGCCAAAACACCAGCCTCCTCCTCGGTTATAGTAGGAAACCAGGGGATGTGTATCAACAAGAGACAGTAAAAAAGGTTTATGCGGGGTCTTAATCTGAAAAGAATCCTTGCAACGGGTCCCTGCTGCATGTCTGCGCCTGTGTCTCCGTTGTGCCGTATCCAGGACAGGTGTCGCACGGTGTTCATCTGTAAAAGAGAGGAACTTAGTTGAAAAGATCGTGCAAAAATGTACGTTATATTAAATAAACAAAGTATGTTTCGAAAAATGAATAAAACTGAGCTTTATTGTCTCTTGTTGTATATGCGCGGAGCCCCTTGTGCGGGGGTGTGCGGCTGGTGAGCCCCTGTATGTTTACGCCGGACTTTTCTAACCGTGTCTGGGGTCTGAACGACCCGTTTAGGTGCTTGGATTAGTGAAGCCGGTTTAGTGTGTAGATGTCGAGGCAGTAACACAATCTTCCGCGCTCGAGGAACACTCGATATTTCACTTTAAGGAGATGATGCCTCGTGGACCAGGCATTTTAAGTGTGAGGGATGCATAATGCGGTATTGCGTTAAAGCGGGCGAAAGTTTCATGCCCCAGTAGTGCTTGATAGCTACTTGTAAATGGGGCGAGGTGGAAGGTTAACTTTTCGCGGCGGAAGTTGTCAGGTGAGCCGAACACAACTTCTAGCAATAGAGAGCCCGTACAATGGGCATATCGGCCTGGCATTACCCCTTGAAAGGAAGTGTTGCTATGGCAAATTTTGGTTGGGTCTATCCCCATGTTGCGGATTGTGTCCTGATATAGCAGGTTTAGATCACTGCCGCCATCCATTAGGACTTGTGTAAATTGGAGTCCGTCGATTATCGGATCTAATATCAAGGCAGTCCATCCTGCATTCTGGATACTTCTAGAGTAATCCTGATGGTCGAAGGTGATTGGTTTTGACAACCAGTGGCGGGACTCCTCTGGGATAGGCCGTATGGCGCGTATCTCTATGGGTGCCGTTCTGTTTTTCCATTTTGTCACGTAAAGTGAGTTTACTGTTTTGACTTCTTGTGGGAAGTTCTTTTGTTTTCCAGTGCTCTGCTTGTGGGGTTCGCCATCGTCCTTGCTTGGTGTGTCAAGCCCCTTGTGTTCGGCGTTGAGTTTGCCGGACTACTTGAAGACCCAACAATCTCTGTGGGTATGATTTGCAGGCTTCCCGGGGGTACTGTGGATTTGGCATACCTTGTCCAAGATTTTGTTTAAGTTAGATAGCTCGTACCTGTTATCCTTAGGGGGGAGTTTTTTATGATTTTGCCGTGAGCCTTTGAATCCGGCGTTGACTGTCGTGCTCTTTGGGCTGTTGCCCTTGGTCCAGCGCTGGTCGTTGCTGCATCACGGTTTCCCGTTTCCATCCCTAACTTCGGATGTACTTGGGTCGCTGGTACTGCATCTTGCTAGCCAGCTATCCTCTCCCGCGCAAAAGCGGGTCATGAGGCTTGTTAATGCGGCCATTGTTCTTGGCTTTTCTTTGCCGAGGTGTCTGGCGATCCATTCGTCTCGGACGTTGTGTTTGAAAGCTGCTAAGGCTTCGGCGTCCGGATAGTGGACTATTTGGTTCTTTTTAGTAAGGAATCTATTCCAGAATTTTCGGGCCGACTCTCCGGGTTGTTGAGTTATGTGACTTAAATCGTCTTCATCCGGAGGTCGGACATAGGTCCCTTGAAAATTTGCCCGAAAAGCATCCTCGAGCTCTTCCCAACTTCCAATGGTGTTTTCGGGGAGGCTTTTGAGCCAATGCCGGGCTGGCCCTTTGAGCTTGAGGGGTAAGTATTTTATGGCGTGGAGGTCATGTCCTCTGGCCATGTGTATGTGGAGGATGTAGTCCTCAATCCAGACTCCAGGGTCTGTTGTTCCGTCATATGCCTCTATGTTTACGGGCTTGAATCCCGCTGGAAATTCATGATCTAGAACCTCATCGGTGAAACATAGGGGATGTGCGGCACCCCTATATTTAGGTGTACTGTAATATTCGGATACTTGACGTGTTGCATTGCTTACTAGAGCTTGCTTTCTTGGCCCATAGATGGATCTAACTGGGCCATCTTTTTGATGGGAATCCGTGTGCGGATCGCGTGTCGGCTTGTGTGCGGCGCCATTTGCCGCTCTATGTTTGCCATGGGTCGTCTATCCGACCGGGTGGTCTCCTTGTTCTTTGATTGTGGTGGCTCTTTGGCCTCCTCATCAAATTCTGGCAGTAGTTTTCGCTTCGGGTAGCTCTTTGTTCGGCGACTGTCACCGTATTTGTCTGTGGTGTCGAGTACTTTGCTCCATCTGATTCTGAGCGCATCTTCCGCTGTTTTGAGCTTCCGCTTCTGATTTTTTAGGCTACGTGCAGTGGCGACGAGCCTTTTGTGGAGGTCCTTCTGCTCCGGTAACTTGTCCGGCGTGAGATTGTCCGGACTTTTATCTTCGCCGGGGACGGGTTGTTTATCCGGATTGTCCTATTTGGACGGTTGCTTGATAGCATGTTCGTCATCCACCGGTTTGCCCTGCTCTATGGCTGGGTCTGTATGGCTGCGTTCTGTGTCGAGGCGGGATTTTGAGCGGCGCTTACGTCACCGTTTTGACTGCTTTTCGAGGGAATGATCCCTCGTGGCGTCCCGTTGTTCCTCGTCGTCGCTTCCTTTAGGTGTGTCCACCATGTATACATCATGAGATGAGGTGGCTATCCAGTGCCCTATAGGTGCTGGTTCATGTTTGTCTTCTACATTGTCGTCCATACCGTCGATGTCTTCGTTATCGAAGTCGAGCACGTCGTTTAAACTTTCGACAGTGGCTACGAAGTGGGTGGTGGGTGGGCTTCGAATTTCTTCGTCGTCCGCATCCCAACCTTCCTGACCATAGTCTGGCCAGGACTCTCCTGATAGAGTGAGAGATTTTAGTGAATTTAGGATGTCGCCAAAGGGCGAGTGCTGAAAGATGTCCGCAGCAGTGAACTCCATGATCGGCACCCAATAGGATGCGATTGGCAGGGGTGCGGCCGGTTCGGAGTCCGGAGAGGAGTCCGGCACCTTGGAGTCACGAGCTTTGCAAAGCACAGGGATGATGTTCGGCTCAACCGCCATAGAGATCATAGCCCCCGAGGCGGTGTCCAGCCACCCATCCTCGATCGGCGTAGTCGGCTCCGAGCTAAGGGTCGGAGCGGACACTTGCGCGGCCTCCAGGGCACTGTCCGGCAGCAGAGCTAGATCATGCCCACCGTGACAATGCGGCGCGCTTGGCTGTGGCTCGAACCCACCGAAGATCAAGTCTCCGCGGATGTCGGCCGTATAGTTTAAACTTCCAAATCTGACCTGATGGCCAGGGGCGTAGCTTTCAATCTGCTCCAGATGGCCAAGCAAATTGGCCCGCAGTGCAAAGCCGCCGAATACGAAGATCTGTCCGAGGAGAAAAGTCTCACCCTGGACCGTGTCGTTGTTGATGATCGGAGGAGCCATCGGGCCTAAAGATGATGACACAGAGGAACTCTCAATGAAACCACCAATGTCGGTGTCAAAACCGGCGGATCCCAGGTAGGGGGTCCCGAACTGTGCGTCTAGGCGGATGGTAACAAGAGACAAGGGACACGATGTTTTTACCCAGGTTCGGGCCCTCTCGATGGAGGTAAAACCCTACTCCTGCTTGATTGATATTGATGATATGGGTAGTACAAGAGTAGATCTACCACGAGATCAGAGAGGCTAAACCCTAGAA
Organism: Triticum dicoccoides; assembly: GCF_002162155.2. Lineage (NCBI taxonomy): Eukaryota > Viridiplantae > Streptophyta > Magnoliopsida > Poales > Poaceae > Triticum > Triticum dicoccoides. The sequence goes on along the minus strand of NC_041393.1, from coordinate 229,307,189 downwards.
GCTAGCCTATGGTATGATTGTTGTTCGTCCTACGGACTAAAACCCTCCGGTTTATATAAGCACCGAAGAGGGTTAGTGTTACGCAGAGTCGGTTACAATGGTAGGAGATCTACATATCCGTATCGCCAAGCTTGCCTTCCACGCCAAGGAAAGTCCCATCCGGACACGAGACGAAGTCTTCAATCTTGTATCTTCATAGTCCAGGAGTCCGGCCGAAGATGATATTTCGGCTATCTGGACACCCCCTAGTCCGGGACTCCCTCAGGCACCATGATTCAGCCAACAATTGTTCAATTTCATTATTATTTGGTTAAACTTGAATGTAGTAAGCTGAGCCATAATAAAATAACATGATGCAACTACAATGCATGGCCATGATATCAACATGGTTGTGCAACATAATCATCGAGCATAACCACAATGAATCATATATCCGAATGAGCATGGCATACTGACGAGCATGAATAACACAAGCATAACTCTACCATAAGAATAGCATGACCACTAGCATCATGAATAAATACCATGCAAGAACATAGCAAGAACACTACCACGTAGGCATGTAACCAACTAGATGCAAAGGAACATGCATAACCACGGTTCTGGATATCATAAGGTAAACATGCATCAGGGGTGCGGCTTGAGTGGAGGACCGAGAGGCCTCTCTGTCGCGGCCACGAGGTGGCCGATCGGCCGTATCATGCGCTGGTGATGTAGGTTTAGGTGCTTCCTCCTCTAATCGGGGTAGCAGCGTGCATTTTGGGTAGCTCTTGGAGGGGCGTTCGAGTTCATACTCTTCGGCCGCAAGGACTTCAGTCCATCTGTCGGCTAGCAAGTCTTGGTCGGCTCTAAGTTGTTGCTGCTTTTTCTTGAGGCTGCTTGCCGTGGCCATAAGCCTGCATTTGAAATGCTCTTGTTCGACGGGATCCTCAGGCATGACAAATTCGTCGTCGTCGAGGCTTGCCTCGTCTTTAGAGGGAGGCATGTAATTATCATCCTCTACCTCTCTGCCTGCCGCTCTCTCATGAGGGTTGGCTTCTCCATCCTCCTGCGTTGAATCCTGCTTGAGGGGGTTGTCTTCGGCACTGTCCGGGGTGTTATTGTCTCCCGTGCCGGAATCACCATTTTTGCTGTGGCGGGATTTAGAGCGGCGCCGCTGACGCCGGCGCTTAGGCTGTTTCTTGGAGGGGTCATCCTCCGTTGTTCCATCGCCATTCCCCTCTTTTGGGATGTCCACCATGTATATGTCGAATCATGAGGTGGCCTTCCAGTGCCGTGTAGGCGCTGGTTCTTGGTCGTCTCCTGCATCGTCGTCCATACCGTCGATGTCTTCGGAGTCGCAGTCGAGCATGTCGGTTAAATCATCGACAGTGGCTACGAAGTGGGTGGTGGGTGGGCCATCGGGCGTAAAGATGACGACACAGAGGAACTCTCAATGAAAGCACCAATGTCGGTGTCAAAACCGGCGGATCTCGGGTAGGGGGCCCCGAACTGTGCGTCTAGGCAGATGGTAACAGGAGACAAGGGACACGATGTTTTTACCCAGGTTCGGGCCCTCTCGATGCAGGTAAAACCCTACTCCTGCTTGATTAATATTGATGATATGGGTAGTACAGGAGTAGATCTACCACGAGATTAGAGAGGCTAAACCCTAGAAGCTAGCCTATGGTATGATTGTTGTTTGTCCTACAGACTAAAACCCTCCAGTTTATATAGGCACCGAAGAGGGTTAGGGTTACACAGAGTCGGATACAATGGTAGGAGATCTGCATATCCGTATCGCCAAGCTTGCCTTCCACGCCAAGGAAAGTCCCATCCAGACACGGGACGAAGTCTTCAATCTTGTATCTTCATAGTCCAGGAGTCCGGCCAAAGGCTATAGTCCGGCCATCCGGACACCCCCTAATCCAGGACTCCCTCAGTGGTCCTCGGGGATGTGGGAATCTTCGACGAGGGCAAGAGGGGTGGGGCGACTCAGCGGGACGAGGGGGAGTCGTTGGAGGTGTTCGGAGGAGGAGAGGATGCTCGAGACGGCCGGAATCAATAAAAGACCAAGACGGTCGTGGAGGATAGTGGTCAACTCTGGCGAGATGAGGCCGTTCCGGTGGACAAGAGAGGCGGGGGAGGAATTGGTGAGGTGCGGAAGGACCCCGGGTGCTATATATAGCCGAGGAGGAGCATTCTAGAGCTCATGGGCGAGCTCCAACTAGCCAACAATGGAGGGCAGAGCCGGTTGTGGCACGGGCCCAGCGATAGCGACTCGATTGAAGTGATTCAGGGCGGGGCAGCAATGCAGGATGATGCAGACGAGCACCGGGGGGTGCTCTAGGACATGATTTGGATGCGAGAGGCAGAGGGAAAGAGGCCAAAACAGGGCACACGGTCGGCCAGTGCACAAGTTTGGTTGGTCATGACCCGTGAACACCGCGTGAACATGGCGGTGACATGCGTTCTGGGTTGCTAGACCTTGTCTAGGAGGAAGACCGTTCAACGCTGAGTGCCAAGGAGGTGAGAAACAAGCAAAGTGGCCATGGATGTGATCACATCTAGTAGGGGATCAGATGAACAACAAGGCATTTGTTGCCTCCTGGGGTTCACATGTGTGGAGATGGACTCGGAGCTTTGGCACAACATGATCAACCAATAAGATGGTGATGATTACCAAAAATGTGCTTAAAAGGACAGGTTTAGAGGGTACTTGCTGTTGAAAGTGCCAAAAGGGCCACACTAGGGAATGATGAAGGGGCACTCACATACATGATTGGATTGAGCTAAAAATGGTCATGGCCCAATGATTTAGGAAGATGAGGATGCCCAAAAAGTTTCATGCCATTTGGACTTACCAAAGTGGCACTTGCTTCACAAAGCATCTCTCTAGACAGAATTTTGGAAAAATTGCACAGGGAAAATGGAGTAATGGATTGAGCCAACACTTGGTGGAGGGAGTTGATATGGATAGGAGAATGTCCTGGTAAATTTGCACCTTAAATGAAGCAAGATAAAATATGGTTGCTTCACAAACTGAAAATCTGACCAGAAACTAAGATTTGGAGCTGAGCTGTCACATCCCTAGCTTCTGGCAATGCACTAGGCTAGCTTTATGTGTGCATCATGTTTAACTTTGAAAGAAACTTGAAAATGGGGATTTTCCTAAACCCCAGCATCAAAGGAATTCACTAGGTTCAACTAAAATATTTTCAGTAAACCCAAATGGCCTTCAAAAATATTCATCATTTTTTGAAAATGCTGGAAACACTAACCAGAGGTGATGCACATTTTTTCCATGACATTTTGGGATCTGAATTAAATCATATGGTATTTGCATTTGGGCACTTAAATGCTATAAAATATTTTAAATGCCCAAATAATCACAAACTGAAATGTTTACTGTTGGAAATATTCCAAACAATGACCTCATTCAGTTGCATGATTTTTGAAGTGCCTAGCCATTTTTACTAAATCCAGAAAAAAATATCAGAATTAGAAAAGAGAAAGAAAAAGGAAAAGAAAAGAGACTCACCTGGAACTTACCTGGCGCCCACCAAAGCCCACCTGGCCGGCCTAGTTGGCCAGCCTAGTCCACCAGGGGCAAGGTTTTCTTCAACCTTGTGCCAGTAGGACACCGAGCGTGTGCTCGCCGCATGCGCGCCCTTCGAGTGCCACCTCCTCCCTCCCAGCCGGCCTGGCTCCCCCTCGCCGCGCCTAGACGATGCCAGCATGATGCCTGGACGCCCCGGACCTCTCTCTCTCTCTCTCTCTCTCTCTCTCTCTCTCTCCCGAACGCTCTCCCCCTCCTCTGTTTTCTCCACCGAGCGCTGCCATCACTGCCGATCGTCGTTGCCGCGGCGGCATTCCCTCACCTTCCCGACGCGCCAAGGAGCTCCAGCTCCGCCGTGGACCTCTACATCGTCTCCGCCAAGCCACACAAGCGGACGCGCCTCGCTTCATCGTCCACGACCCCTCCTTCCTCCTCAGTCATCGGAGATTCATCTCGCCGCCCGACCACTCCTGGCCTTCTCCGAGCTCGCCGTGTGCACCACTGCAACCATCGTGAGCCTCTCCCTCGCTTCCCCCTCTCTGTTCCCGTTCTCGCACATCGTGGCCGCCGCGTCACTCACCCGCACGCGCCGCCGCCTTTGCACGCCGCCTCGTGGCCACAGCCACGCGGGCTCTAAACCGAGCTCGCCACCGCGTTCGCCACGCCCCCACGAACCCGCTCCTGGCCTTCTCCGAGCTACGGCCACCGTTGCCGAGCTAGTGGTCGTTGTCTCCGACCACCCTAGCAGTTGCTGCTTACCGCAACGGGCACGGGTGAGCCCCAGCTTCTCGTAGCCGCTCTCCGCCGCTCTTTTGGTCGCCGGAGGGCAAATCCCGTGCCCCTCCGCTGCCTTGGGCTCCACCGGCGATGAGCCGTGGACCAAGTCCGACGAGTTTGACTCGTTTAACCTAGGGTTTACCCCCCCCCCCAGGGACTAACGCGCGGGCCCGCCCCTGTTAATTCTTAGTTAGGTTTAGGTTAGTGCTAATTAACTCTAACGATTAGACTAGACACTGACATGTGGGCCCATGCCCTAATCAACCTAGGTTAGTGCTTAACCTAACACTAACTAACTATGTTAGTTAGTTGTTACACTGACCTATGGGCCCCACTGGTCGGGATTGACCTGGACCAGCCCGTTGACCTGCTGACGTCACTGATACATCATGCTGATGCAGTGTTGATGTCACCGTGACGTCATAGAGGTTTTCTGGAATTTTAATAAATCATAAAATGATTTATTATTTCAGAAAATACTCAAAACTTCTAAAATTCACAGAAATTAATCTATAAGTCAGAATGAAATAAGTTATATATGAAAAATGATCTGAAAAATCCAATCTATCCATCTGTACTGGTTTCATGCATGTTTAAACAACTTAACCTTGCTGTTTAGACCAAAACATGATAATGCACTTTATAAGTTCATAGTTTGGTTTTGAACTTGAACCTTGGGTTCAAAATAACCCAAACCCTTCTGGTTTTAGTTGCATTAGCTCAAATCACAGTATATTGCCATGTCATTATCATGCATCATATTGTGCATTTCATTGATTGTGTTCTTCCTTGTTTGCCGGTATATGTCCCCTCTCAGTATACGACGTACCGACAATGAGATCGATGACACCGATGAAGAACTATACTATCTTCAGAAGTGCCAGGCAAGCGAAACCCCCTTATTCATTCTGATACAATCCTACTCTCTCGCTTCTGCTCTCTTTTACTGCATTAGGACAACAATGATACATCTATTATATGCTGCGATAGTTGAACCCCTTTCCTCTTCATGACCTGTCATTGCGACAGTAAATAGATGAAACCCACTAGCATGAGTAGGAGTTGTTTGAGCCCTGATGTGCCTACTCATTCATGCTTGTTTGTCATTCCTGCTACTGCTTAGAGTTGAGTCAGGTCTGATTCATCGGGGACGAATTGGAATGTTGTGAACATGTCCTACTGTGTGTGAGCTAAGTGTGTGAACATGATTTGGTAAAGGTAGCGGTGAGAGGCCATGTAGGAGTACATGGTGGGTTGTCTCATTGAAGCCGACCTCAGGAACTGAGTTTTGTGTTTGTGATCCATGAACAGCTACTACCACACATTGGGCCCTGAAATATGACCCCGCTCGACTTATTAACCACCCCTGTCCTATGTCCAGGAGTTGCAAGTAGTTTCTGGTGTTTGCAGTTTGCTGGAGGCCGTGTGTAGCACTGACCTGAGGGGTGGGCTGTGATGCGGTAGGCACGTGGCCGGGTATGCCGGGCACCCGTTTGGTGACGCGGAACCCTGTACACATCATTCGGGGCCATATGTGGAAACCTCGGCCCGACTCCCTGCGGATGGACCCTGAATAGGTGATAAACCTAGACTAGGGACTGGTGTGGTTAGTCAGCTTGTGGTCTACACCCACGTTGTCTTTCGCTTGAAGTCTGTTGAGCACATGTCGTGTGCAGACGCTAAGTGGTGGAAACATGTGTAAATAAGTACACCCCTGCAGGGTTATAAATGATCTATTCGAATAGTCGCGTCCGCGATAAAGGACCTCTGGGTTGCCTATACAGTTCATAGACAAGTGAAAGTGGATACTCTAAAATACGCAAGATAAGCGTGGGTGCTATGGATGGCGTTCTCGTAGGGAGACAGGAGCGGATCCATAGTGATGTATTGATATGGCGAATATGTGGACTCGTGTGCGCCACCTCAAAAGAGTTACTTGCAGTTGTAGTTCAGTTAGCCACTGAGTCAAAGCTGGCTTGATGTAGTTAAACCCCACCATCCTTTTATTGATACTGATGCATATGTAGTTAGTTCTGATGTAAGTCTTGTTGGGTACATTTGTACTCACGTTTGCTTAATTTATGTTTTTGCAGAGAGACTCCAGTCTCACTAGTAGTTCGGCATGGACTTTGACGTTTAGCTTGTTACCTCAGCTACAATCTTGTGCCCTCAACAGGATCTTGTATATAGTCAGGCTTCTCAACCCTTTTTCATTTGTAGATGTCTATACTCAGACATGTTATGCTTCTGTTGTTTGTACGCTCTGAATGTTGGGTCATGAGACCCATGTTTGTATGGATCCTCGGAGCCTATTGAACAAATACTCTGAGTTGTAGAGTCTTGTTGTGATGCCATGTTGTATTCGCACATATCGAGCATATTGTGTGTATGTTTTGCAATGCTTGGTATGTGTGGGATCCAACAACCTAGTTGTTTATTCTTGGTAGCCTCTCTTACCGGGAAATGTCTTCTAGTGCTTCCATTGAGCCGTGGTAGCTTGCTACTGCTCTGGAACACTTAGGCTAGCTGGCATGTGTCCTTCCTCGTTCCTATGTCTATCCCTTTGGGGCAATGTCATTGTTGTTCCTTTAAGTCCCTGTAGCTTGCTATGACTTGGGTTCATACGTTGTTGATCGACACGTTCGTTGTTGGGTCATGTATGCCTGTCCCTGTAAGTTAGCGCCACTTTGGGTTTAAGACTAGTCATGTCGGCCCATGTTCCTTGTCATATGGATGCTAGCAGCACTATCATATACGTGAGCCAAAAGGCACAAACGGTCCCGGGCCAGGTAAGGTGGCACCCGTGGGAATACCGCGCGTGAGGCCGCAAAGTGATATGATGTGTTACATGCTAGATCAATGTGACTTAGGATCGGGGTCCTGACATGAGCTCAAATAGATGAGTTACATGAGCTCAAATCTATTGGAGAGTCATGATTTGATCATATGAAGTACCTTGCAAAAATTTCAACTCATTTGGATATGCCTAGCTTGTACTTCCTTCAAATGACTTCCCTCAGACAAGAACTTTGAAAATTTCCTCAGGAATATTTACTAGGCAAGTTCAGTTGAATTTTGGCATGGTGCAATTATATGGTCAGGAAAAGATGTCCAAAAAGTTTGGAGTCAATAACAAATATAAATAGCACTTGCTTTGCAAAGTGCCATTTAGGGTAGAATAGGAAAAGAATTATTGGAGGATGATTTTTGAACATGGCAATGAATTGTTTTGCCATATTTGAGCAAGATATGACCCAAACAATTTATGATAATTATTTGGGAATTTTGGGAGTGACAGAAATATAGGTTGCTTCACAACCTAGGGTTTAAAGGGGTATTCCTTTAACAGAAAAGGAATATTCCCTAGAAAAAGAATATTGGATTAGGTCAAGGATGAAAATGACATGATCTTGATTTGATGATGAGGATGACAAGCCACTATAAAACCTAGGAAGACATGATCTTCCCATGTTTCAGAACCACATAGCCACAGAAAAACAAATCAAATTAAGAAATCCAAGAAAATCCTCAGAAAAAGAAAAGGGCAAAATCCAGGTTGTTACAAACCTTCCCCCCCTTAAAGAAATCTCGTCCTCGATATTTTGTTGCTCAGGGATAAATAAATTCTCTAAATTGAAGAAACCGTTTCCAACTCGGGTTTCTTTTATTCTTTCTCATATACTGAATTGGATCTGACTGACTGCCTTGATCGGGGGTGGTTTGCTTCACCGTATCTGACATACTGACCGAACTTACCTCATATGTTCTTGTTCATATTGACTCAAACTTTCCCTTCACATTTGCTAGCTTAGTTGAGGTATGAAAGATTATCATTACTATCATACGCGTCCTTCTCGATATTGGTTCTTGCTAGACATGTTGTTCCCATATCGAGTGACAAGAATATTCCACGGGGTTGGGGAACACATCTTCCCATGGAACCAGGACTCTTTTCTATCCAGGCATCGGATTCCTCAAACATATGCATGCCTTCTGGGTTCAAAACAGTGATGTGAATCATACCTGTTCTTCTAATGGATTCTGACATCTTGCAGGAGTTTTTGACTTATCTTGACTGGCTTTCAGTCTTGACTATCCAATCTGTACCAAAGGTTTACCTGTTGCTTGACGTGATTGATAGAAAAATGCACCATCTCCTGATGATAACATTTGCAGACTTGACTGGCAGAGATCTTGGCAAAGAATCCCATTCACGGCAGGCTATTCTTTAATCTATTCCCATATGTGAGAGATAAGAATCCTCAAAGTATGTGCTCTCACACTGATTCTTCATTTTGCCGGTATACCCATGGGGATAACAGGTTGTGCGATACTTGAGCATGGTTACTGAGGTCAATCTATTGAGGTCCTTACTGCAATGAAGTAGACCTCTTAGGCATATCTTCACTTGGTATTTGATATGAAATATCAGACTGTCTTGGGCATACAGACCACATTGCTCACAAAATAACCGGCATACCTGTATTGTTGGTCTTGCTCTTTCATTATTATTTTATTCATCTGGATCCTTAACTGAAAGAGCGGGGCCTTATATATCCTTGTTTATTTTCACGGCCCTGAGTACTGGCTGGTGCAATATCTTGCAATTCATACTTTGATCTTGTTCATGCCTTGAGCCTCGGGATATTTATCCGGTTCACGTGTGATGGTACGGATCTCATTACTGTTCTTGACTATGCAGGACAATGACATGATTAATAACATCACCTTGTCGGGTGTACGGGGCTGATCTTGATATTACTGCCGAGAAGATGTCTCAATATTGTATTTCTTCAAGACTTGTCAATTCTTGCATCACCCACTGGTTTTCCTTCACTTGCATGTACAGTGAGGTTGTCGGATGCGTACCGTGAATTCTTCCTTGAGGGAGGAACTTGCATGAACTTGACAGCATACTCATTGTATGAAGAAATATTTGATTCCCGAGGTATGCCTCTATTCTGAATAATACTTGTTTCTGACCCAACTGTTGTAGATCTGACACTTGGAAAACACTGCCATATGCTGACAAACCACTGTTTAATATCTTGTACCGGTGTTGTACTGAAGAAGACTATGTAGCTTGCTTTAGAAGCCATCTGGGTTTCGTTCTGAGGAAGACGGGATGGCTTGTGCTCGAAGCCTTCGACGGATATGTTGCTGGCGAAGGCTGGGTAGCGTACCTCATAAGCTTCCCCCCTTAAAGACTTGCTAGGGAAGACTCAGCACCTTATGCCAGAAGCTTTTGCAGTATCTTTCTGAAGAAGACTGGATATCTTGCACGGGAATCCATTCATACCTTTCTGATGCAGACCGAGGAATCTTGCCTTGTACTCTTCACTGTTAAGAGGTGGAGAAGGACTAGACTGATTTTCTTTGTGAACAGAATAACATATATAATCTTGTCATTCTGACTGCTGATAGCTTGTTTGACAAGAATTTTCTGACCATCCTTCTTGCTGAATTCATTGCATATCTGGACTGACTTCGGGGTGTTGCATGCTTCAAATCTGACTCATGAAAGAATCAATCATTGTGTACAGACCATACATTTGACTTCAAATGCACTGTTGGACTTAGATTCAATTTTGTTCTCCTTCTAATTTAATCATTGCTGCAATAAAGGTGTATCTCTGACGGGTACTTGTTACTGAAAGTCTAATCAAAATATAACTTGTATCCAGACGGATGTCTGCAATAGACTGCTGTCAGCTGAAAATCTCATTGCTTTTAACTGAGTTCCATGGTGTATATCTTTACTTCTCATGGCTTCTTCTGATCCGGTGTCGGTTGGTGAGAAATTTCCATAAGGGGGTAACACCAAAGATTCAAAACAAAGAAGCACGAGAAAACGGTCGATTGCAACAAAGCACACAGCAAACAAGCTCCAAAACTACTCAACACAGGCACACACAAGCATAATACTAGAGCAAATGCACATGCACTACATGGAGGACTACACCCTACGCTGGAGCAACGCTCGAGAGCACTACATGGAACTGCTGACTCCGAAACTCTGGATGGACGAGGCGGAGTGGTTGGAGAAGCTGGTGGAGACTGAGGTAGGGTGGCACCAAGCGATCTCTTGGCTTGAATGGCATCTCAGACTAATTCAGAAATAAGAAGACACTCGGCCGTCATGGCGAGACATGGCGAGGATAGCTGGGTCATCTTGAGGTAGGACAGACAAGAACTTGATCCGCTTAGGATTCTCAACGATGGTGGGATAGTATTGATAAGCACGGTTCTCTTGCACCATGCTCTCTAGATGACGAAGGCCGGTGATTCCTGCCATTGCAGCAAGCTGAATGGCATGCTCGGGAGTAGCACCATAACCAACGTGGAAATTGTAGGTGCGTTTACCAATAGGAATCGGGTCTGATAGATGGGCATGAGCAACATATTCCAGAATTCTTCCTCCGGCAAAAAACTAGAATACTTGATAATGGGGTGGGTCTCCATGGGGATAAATGCTATGCCACATGTCGCCAAGGAGGGCGGCATGGCTGAGAGGTACAGGAGTGGGATTAAACACAATAGGAACAACATGAGGAGCTTTGGGAAGGGCACTGAACTCATGGAAGCTGACCGCCATCTATGCATGAAACAGGAGTTCGGCGTAACCAAATAAGACTATATACAACAAACAAATGCAACAACCAAATGCAACAACCAAGGGCAACAACCAGACCCTATACTACCATTTTCTAACGTTCCAGCGGACTAGGACGCTCTATAGCTAGACCTGCTCTGATACCAAGCATTGTGGCTCCCCAGCTCAGAGAAACCGAAACGCCCCGTATTCCAGCCCAGAGATCAAGGTGAAGTCTTCTGGAATATGACACTGCTTAGCAGAGAACAAACCATCTCTCTATTACAGCACGAATATGAATAAAAGGTCTCTGATATTACAATGAATAACATAGGCACGGCGACACTATGCCAACCACAGTTGCTCTATGCAAGCAGCATAACAACTCGAGGCGGCGGAATAACTATTGGTAGTGGAATAACTTTGGTAGCAGAACAACGAACAGCGATGATGGACTCCAATTCGCAGGGACTTTGGCCAGAGCATTTATCCTAACTCACGAACACAGGAATCACACCAACAAGCAAGAAAACCAGGCACGACCTGCAAACTGGCATGACATGCCTGGTCAGTACATTGAATGTACTTGCAAGCTCACAATAAACCAAAAGCAGTCAAGACAGACAACAACATGGCATTAGCAAGTTAAAGCAATCATGAACATGATACTAACAGAAGAACATGGCATGTACAAGGTGAACATGATACAACTTTAGCATGGCATAAGCATATGAACATGATGATACTATGTAATCATCTCATGCATAAACTTACCAACATCGATATCCATGATACCTCCGTGATCATCTCACGATCACATAAATATCAACCAACTTCGGTATCCACGATACCTCCATGTTCATCTGTTAATCACAACCAATCTCTTTCTCATCATCGAACCAGGGTTATTATTAAGCAAGTTATTGTTATTGTTGGCTTATAGTGTGATTGACTATGAACTGGGCCCATATCCGCGGGCGAGGCTATCAATAGATTTAACACACACTCTGTAGAGGTTAGCACACTGTACCCACACTATGGAACCTATGGCCTCGCACTCCCATTTGGGTGGACCAACGGTGTTCTGACAAAACCGATCTATTGCACATGACACTCTCCCGGCCACTCCGACCAACTCCCCTCTGGGCTAAGTCATGGGTGGCCCCGTGTCTACCAAAGACACCCAACGGCCACCGTCGTGGCAAAACAATAAACAGTCCCAAACAGGGACATGTGTACATAACCTAACTCGGGCTCACAAGGCTTATGTCTGCCTACCCGATCAGGGTAGCGCGCGCCCATAACCTTCCCTAGTTGGAGGCACCGGCGAGAGGCATGACAATAGACCCAGTTAGGACCTTCCCATAAAAAGCAAATGTGGTTGCACTGTTCAACTCTATTCAGTGGCAGCATGACTCAACCAACAGTTGTTCAAGTTCATTATTATCCGGTTAAACTTGAATGCAATAACCTGAGCCATCATAAAATAACATGATGCAACTACAACGCATGAGCATGATATCAACATGGGGGTGCAACATAATCATCGAGCATAACTACAATGAATCATATATTCGAATGAGCATGGCATACTGACAAGCATGAATAACACAAGCATAACTCTACCATAAGCATAGCATGACCACTATCATTATGAATAAATACCATGCAATAACATAGCAAGAACACTACCAAGTAAGCATGTAACCAACTAGATGCAAAGGAACACGCATAACCACAGTTCTGGATATCAGACGATAAACATGCATCAGACTGAACATCACTACTACCAGCATGTACTACTACTACCAAGCATGACATGAAAATAATATTAGCAAGTAGTACAAGATAAAAAGATTCATCGGAATAGAGCATTAAGGTGAACATGAAACCACAAGCATCCCAAAACAACGATAGTAGCAGAAAACAAGCAGACAGATAACAAGCAAACTTTTACTAAATATTCAAGTAGAAACCATGGCTACTCCATGGCTATCATGCCTGGCTTGAGCAGCTGACTGAGGGGTCCCGCGCGTAGGGGGAGGGGGCCAGGCGCGGCGTCGTCTTCCTCCTCCTACCCCCTCGATCGGAAGCAGAGGAGGACAGGGGAGGGGGCGAGTGGTGATGGGTCGGCCGGCTCCGGCATCACCGGCCAGGGCGAGGCCACCGGTGGGACCACGGGGCCGGGCCACGCCCATCCAGAGGTACCACGGCTGCCGGGGCGTCCTGGGGAGGTGGAAAATGGCGGCGCCAGGAGGTGACAGGAGGGGGCGGATGGTGGTGGTCAACGGTGATGTGGGCAACTCCGGCGATGGCAAGAGGGGTGGGGCAACTCAGCAGGACGAGGGGGAGTCGTTGGAGGTGTTGGGAGGAGGAGAGGATGCTCGAAACGGCTGGAATCAAGCCGAGACCGAGACAACCATGGAGGACAACGGCGAACTCCGGCGAGATGAGGTCGTCCCGATGGACAAGAGAGGAAGGGGAGGAATGGGTGAGGTGCGAAAGGACCCGGGGGTGCTATATATAGCCGAGGAGGAGTGTTCTAGAGCTTACAACTAGCCAACAATGGAGGACAGAGACGGTTATGGCACGGGCGTGGTGATGGCGACTCGACCGCAACGATTCAGGGCGGGGCAGCGATGTAGGATGATGCAGACGAGCACGGGGGTGCTCTAGGACATGATTTGGACGCGAGAGGCAGAGGGAAAGAGGCCCGAACAGGGCACATAGACGGCCAGAGCGCAAGTTTGGCTGGTCATGACACGTGGTCACCGCATGAACGTGGCGGTGACACGCGTGCCAGGTTGCCACACCTTGTCTAGGAGGAAGACCGTTCAATGCTGAGTCCCAAGGAGGAGATAAACAAGCACAATGGCCATGAATGTGATCACAGCTAGCAGGGGATCAGATGAACAACAAGGTGTTTGTTGCCTCCTGGGGTTCATATGTGTGGACATGGACTCGGAGCTTTGGCACATCACGATCAACCACTAAGATGGTGCTAATTACCCAAAAAGAGCTTAAGAGGAAAGGTTTAGAGGGTACTTGCTGTTGAAAGTGCCAAAATGGCCAGATTAGGGAATGATGAAGGGGACACTCACATACATGATTGGATTGAGCTAAAAATGGTCATGGCCCCATGATTTAGGAAGATGAGGATGCCCAAAAAGTTTCTTACCATTTGTACTTAGCAGCTCTCCCGGGACACCCTATACTAAACTGAGGAATTACTTAAGCTCCTGGCTTTTTTTCCGACAACTCAAAGCCGCTGTGGCACTTGCTTTACAAAGCATCTCTCTGGATAGAATTTTGGAAAAATTTCACAGGGCAAATGGAGTAATGGATTGAGCCAAAACTTGGTGGAGGGCATTGGTATTGATAGGAGAGTGTCCTGGTAAATTTGCAGCTTAAATGAAGCAAGATAAAATATGGTTGCTTCACAAACTGAAAATCTGACTAGAAACTAAGATTTGGAGCTGAGATCACATAGATGAGTTTCATGAGCTGAAATCTATTGGAGAGTCATGATTTGATCATATGGAGTACCTTGCAAAATTTCAACTCATTTAGATATGCCGAGCCTGTACTTCCTTCACAATGACTTCCCTCAGACAGGAACTTTGAAAATTTGCCCAAGAATATTTACTAGGAAAGTTGAGTTGAATTTTGGCATGGTGCAATTATATGGACAGGAAAATATGTCCAAAAAGTTTGGAGTCAATCAAACAAAGATAAATAGCACTTGCTTTGAAAAGTACCATTTAGGGCAGAATAGGAAAAGAATTATTGGAGGATGAGTTTTGAACATGCCAATGAAAAGTTTTGCCATATTTGAGCAAGATTTGACCCAAAAAAATTATGAGAATTATTTGAGAATTTTGGGAGTGACAAAAATATAGGTTGCTTCACAACCTAGGGTTTAAACGGGTATTCCTTTAACAGAAAAGGAATATTCCCTACAAAAAGAATATTGGATTAGGTCAAGGATGAAAATGACATGATCTTGGGTTGATGATGACAATGATAAGACACTCTAAAACCTAGGAATACATGATCTTCCCAAGTTTCGGAACCACATAGCCACAGAAAAACAAATCAAATCAAGAAATCCAAGAAAATCCTCAGAAAAAGAAAAGGGCAAAATCCAGGGTGTTACACGCCGGGTATAAACGCCTCATGGAGTTGTGCTTCAACCCGGAGGACGGATGGACCATGTACATGTTCCCTCTCGAGGGAGGTTCCTCTAGCGGCCGCAGGGCTCGGCTCAACATCATGAGCATCATCGTCGATGGATAGAGGATGAGGCACTTTCCCTCGAGCCTTCCCCCAAGCCGCAGGTTGTGTTCATTCAGGATGACTCGACGGTCTTCGCATTAGGATCAGGGGCTGCTGACCCCGGCCCGGGGATTTGGATATCCGGCCCAGGGGCTGCAAACCCGATTGAACCAGTGTATGTGTGTATCACCACTTTTGGCCTTTAATGAAACCAGCATGTACCCCAAGCGACACTTGGGGGCTACCTTTTTGTTCTAATCGAGCATTTTTATGCTTCACAACATTTTTGTTTTTTTGCCCTGGAGCCGGCTTGTCCGGCTCGGGGGCTCACCGGCTAGCCTATGCCCCCATTTCCACAACCAGCTTAGTAGTGTGTGCAACTCCCAAGCCCTCTCTCCATCTCCAACCATAGACCATCTCCCGACTGTCTAGCTGGCAAGAGCTAAATACCCAAAATGCTCTCACACGAAAAATGACTAAGGAAAGGTGCAGGCTCGGGCACACCGGTCGCACACCGTGTCCTCCCATGCTTTCGTCGGCTGCTCACCCAGCGAGCTAGCCGCTGCTCACTCGAAAACTAAGTCCCGAACCCTAATTAAGTAGTGTGACACTCTCCGACCCATCTACAGACCGGCTACCAGCTGTTTGGCTGGCGGGGCGGAAGCTGCGCGGGCGGGGCACGAGAAAATGGACTAAGGACGAAGGAAAATAGGCGAGCTAGCAATCAACGCAAAACACATATATGCTGCAAACACGCATGTATTTACAAAGTAAAAGTCCCACGGCCGAGGTTCATTACATTTTGATACACCCCTAGTGGGTGGAACTATAGAGCAAAAAGAGCATATAAACGCGGCTGTCCAGCCGACGGAGCTGGTGGCCCCGGGCTATCCGTACCCCTCTGTGGCACCGGTGTCCACCTCGGCGTCGGCATCAGCGTACACTACATCACTCGAGCCGGTCCCCTCATTGACCGTCTCAGCTTGGCCACCCGTCGGGTCGTCGAAGCACAGCTCGTAGGTATCCTCCGGGATCTCCTCGACGTCAGTGGTCCGGTCTATAAAGAACTCGTCATGCAGAGCGAAGGTGGCGATTTTGCTGGCTCACCTCGTGAGAGTCGCGACCCGTGCCGCTAGATCCACCTCCGCCTCGGCCTGCTGGGTGGGCAGCTGGTCCAAGCTCACCCGAGGATACCAGGAAAGCATCAAGTGCAACACCATCGCCGCGCCGGCACGCGCCGTGGAGGCCCTCCAAGCACTGATCCTGGTTGGTCCCATCTCGAGCCACCTTGCCAACCGGTTGGTGGTTTCGGGATCCACGGCGGCCGACCATAGGGTCGTCACTAGCGCCAATCCAGCAAGTTGGATTCGGAGGAAGGCCCTCTTCACCGCCGCTAGTTGGGCCTCAGGGGCGACACCTATTTCCGCCGTAGTCCAGACAACGTACATCCTGATTTGGGCGCCCTGCTCCCTCAACTCATCTCAGTGATGTTTCACGGCGTCCTCAGCACTGCCCTCCATGTCATGGAAGGTCCCTGGGCCGAAGAAAGAAAGAGGAGTAAGAAAGAAATAAGGCCCTGAAGGGCGGCCAGAGCCGGCTGGGAACGCAGGAGCAGGAAAAAGGACAACTTACTGGCCTGTCGATGTGCTGCACCTCGGCCAGCATCCCCTACTCCTTCATCGACCACGAACTTGCTCGGCACTCGTAAGTGTGACGCCTCTGCACTACTGCAGGATGCTGCAAACGCGACAATACGATCAGAGACCCTTTGATGAAAATGTGTGTGATGCATTAATCGCAAACGGTGGTGTAAAAAAACTTGTCAAAAAAGGTGCAAAACATTTGTGATGACGGATGCATCAGACACATTTGAGATGGTAGTTCCGTGTGTGATGCAGGGCATATGGTTCCGTGCAATTAACTGTTTGTGATGTGGAGCAAAAAAAGAAACGGGCAGCCAGATGAAGGTGTGTGCGATATACGGCATACAGTTCACTATGATGAACTGTTTGTGATTAGGCAACACAAAAGAAACAGTTAGCCAGATCAAGGTGTGTGCGATGTACGACATGGGGTTCACTAGGATGAACTGTTTGCGTTGAGACAAGAGAGCATAAACGGTTCAATATAACAAGATGTGTGTGATATGCAGCAAACAGGTCTGTAATCAGAAATGTGTGCGAAGACCGATAATAACACAAACGATTGCTGCTAAGAAGACGTGTGTGTTGTGCGATGGGATTGCATACAGAACAACAACAACAACAACAACAACAACAACACACACACACACACACACACACACACACACACACACATATATATATATATAGGGTGAGTCTATTCTGCTAACACCCTTTAAGACTCTTATTCTGCACACAAAAACCTTATTTTGCTAACACTGGCACCGAGACAACCTGACACGAAGAGCGTCAGAAAAAAGCCACGATCTCTCCCACCAACACCGGCTCCTCCCACCTCCCCTCCTCCATCCACTGTCAGGCAGGCACCGCGATGCCACCCCGCCTTCGCCATCCCGGCCACCACCCCCACCCTCCCGCC
>NC_041393.1:229279268-229289119 GCF_002162155.2 Triticum dicoccoides | reverse complement strand
CAGACGATACCCCCCCCCGTGCCGCCTCACGACGGCCGACCTCCACGTCCCTGGCATCGCCACTACGTACCACCACCTTCCCCTCCCCGCGCGCCATGGATCGTCGACGGCAACCCCGACGGCTGCTGCTTCCACCTCTCAGCCAAATCCGACGCTTCCAGGCTCCCATCCTTCTAACTACTTTGACCCCGTGCAGTTTGGCCAGCGAGTCCGTGCAGTTCCTGAATGACAGGATTGCAGCTCCAGGCTCCCCGACTCCATGTTGCCTCGATCGAGGGGACGCCCTGGCCTCCTCTTTTCCTTCCCCATCCTCTGCTCCTCTCCTTGCGATTCTCCACTGACGGCAAGCAGTCCAGGCTGCTCCCTAATGCAGGTCGGCTGGGTCTTCCTCTCTAGGAGCTTTTGTCGCTCCACTGGAGCAGTCCACACAGCAGGCACACACGGCCATCGTCGACTCCCGTGCAGTACACTTTTGTGCTGTGTGGCGGGCATCCTCAGGATTCGTCAGTGGACTCCAAATCTTGTGTTCATCCTTTTTTCTCTCTTGGTGCAGTACATTGCAACCTACAGTGCAGCTCCGTCGTGTGCACGTTGACGCCTCCTGAAGTTCAGTGACGCCGGCGTGCATGATGGCCCCGTCTCTCTTTCAGCTATGTTCCTCTTATTTTGCTCTTCACTGATGCAGTACAGGTCACTCCCCGATGCAGGTCGTCTCGATCGTCGGTGCAGTCCGTTGGCGCACAAATTGTTTGTGCGGGCAAAAGCAGCTTTGTAATTTGTATGGCTATTTACGATGCGCGATATTCTTACTGGTGCACTGATACAACTAGGAACATGAAGCGACGCTGCAACTCAGCAGCCCGGCGGTTCTCGTTGCTGCCCGCTGCCCTCTGCACCTTGGCGGCTCATGCTGCTTCTTGGTGTACGACGGCTCCCTCTGCTGCCCGGTGGCATGGCGGCCACCCGGCGACCAGGTGCCCTATATTTCCTTTCCCATCTCGATTCCTCCTCACAACAGCATGCATATTACGACAGGGAAGAGATTTAGTGTTTGACGAGTGCATTTTGAGCTTACTCTGAACTTGTGCACAGAATTTGGAAAGATCCCATTAGCCATTCTCATGTAAGCATAGGTCCTGCATCAGTTAATAATGTTTCTGTCTTTAACATGAATACATGGACAATTAGTTAAATGGTTTTATGAGCAAAAGGTTCGAGAAGTGTGTGCAGCATTCAGGTTATATCATATGACTTTTTTCATTGTAAATTCAGGTTATATCCGTCGGCGGGCAATAATGTTTGTGCGGGTAAAAGCAGTCCGTCGCTGATGTACGATGCAACGCCCTTTGATTTCTTTTTTTCATTTTGTTTTGAGTGGGTTTTATGTAAATTTGCAGAGCTATTTTTTGTAAGTTTTATAAAATGAAGGTCGATAACAAACTTGGTGGTTCACTCCAGACTTCTCTTTTGCTGCTCTGGATAAAATAAGTTAGCTAGTCTCGTCCATGTAGTCCGGCTGCACTGGTGAATTCTGTTTGTAATTGTTGGAAACACAATATAGTTGGTTTCTGCCAAACTATGTGGTTGATTGTAAATATTGAAGAAGATAAAAGGATTGCGTGACAATGAAATGTTGACTAACGATCAACTCATTATATATGGTTTGGTGGTTCGCTCCATAAAAGAAAAATGATAAGGCAACTCATTCTTGATAGTAACGATGTTCACTTCCCAATAGTGTTGCGGTTTACTTACGCGTGAAGAGAGGTCCACTTTTTCGTCTGAGAAATTTTTCATCCGACAAAAGAAACGATGCAGCGCACTTACCAGTCTGATGTAGTGCGGTATTTAGTCTGAAGCAGTGCAGTTTTCGTCTGAGAAAATTTTCATCCGATAAAAGAAGCGATGCAGTGCACTTGCCCGTCTGATGCAGTGCGGTATTTAGTCTGAAGTAGTGCAGTTTTCGTCTGATGCGGCTCATTCGTCGATTTTGGTGTCGCGAAAAACAGAGTGTCCGCATTTTGGTAAATTCAAAATTGCTCTTAAACCGTAAGGACTCAGTGATTGTGTTCTACATGAAAAAGTTGTGCCTCGATGATATCTTTCCAACGGCGTATCATTCGCTTAATTTTGATAAGCGGTTTTCGAAAAAACGCGAAAATACGGTCGCTGCTACTCCTTGGGCGCCCACTATTTTTTAAACAGTTCTTTAAATGCGAGGAATCCCGAAAAGTGTTTAACATGGAGAACTTGCGCCTAATGCATAGCTTTCCAACGGTATATTATATGCCTTGTTCTGACAAACAGTTAGAAAACTAGAACGAAAACCGTCAAAAACAACATCATCTGCAATTTTTTCCGACGCGAAGTTCACTAGTCTCTCTATTGCAGTACCTTTGTTACAGAATGTGTAGTGCCCTTGCGTTGAGCATGCAATTCGTAAGTGTTAGCAGAATAACTATTCAGCTAATATTAGTAGAATAGACCAGCTATATATATGTAATATATACTACAATGTGGTACTATATATACTACTTTATCATTTTAAATATATTCGTATACTATATGTAAGATATTTCAAAGCAAGTTACATGAAAAAATTACATACGAACCCATAGTTTTTGTTATATTTGTGAAATACGTACATAATTGTATGTAAAAAAGAGTATAATCAAAACATGATATATACTATCTAAAAATTAGTATATATACTACCTAAACATTATTATATACTACATACTACATGTACATACTCTCAATTTTGACAGATACTACATACAATATACAAAACACAAGTGGTGGTAACTACCACTGCTTTTAGGAAACATTTGTCATATATATATATATATATATATATGTGTGTGTGTGTGTGTGTGTGTGTATATATATGTATATATATATATTCTGATCACAACATGAACTTTCCGAGTAACGCGTCTGACCTTTCCCGAGTACTAGGTTTAACTTCAGCTAAAATGTGTCCAAATGGGGCTTGCGATATACCGTTGGAAAGCTATGGACACCAATATCATGACCCAAATTAAATTTTTGGCAAAATGTAAGCGGTTTAAGAGCAGTTTTGAAAATTGTTTTTTCTTCATACAAAAAACGTGAATCGTATTTTCGATCGCATTTCTAAACCGTTTGTCAGAATGAGGTAAATAATATAGCGTTGGAAAGCTGCTGCCAAACCGCTCCTTCGGCATGTTGAAAGTTTTCTCTAATTCCTTATGGATAAAGAGTAATTTGTAAAATCGTAAAATTTCACAAACCAAACAGCCGAGTTTGTATTTTCAATATAATTTCTAAACGGCTAATCCAATTGAGGCAAATGATATTGCGTTGGAATGCTTGTGAAAATGCGCTACTTTTCCATGTTAGAAGATTTTTCTAATTTGGAACAGTTTAAAAGTAATTCAGAAAACGGTACAAGTTCAACCGAGTTCATATTTTCTAGCTAATATTTTAACCGTACATCCGAATGCAACAAATGATATGGCGTTGGAAAGCTTGAGCAAATGCGAAACTTTTCTGTATATATTGTTTTTCCCAATTCCATACGGTTTTAAGTCAAATTTGAAAATGGCTAAAAAGGTATTTTTGGCATAATTTCTACAAAATTTATTGGAATGGGGCAAATAACATACCTGTGAAAAGCTACGAAAAATGCGAAACTTTTTCATGTTGATGGTTTTCTCTGATTCCTAGCTGTTTTCAAGTAATTGCGAAAATGGCGAGATCATTCGTTCTGCCTTTATCGCGAAACTGATTCTTCAAAAATGCACCGCGTTAAGAACCTAAACTTCTCGGCACGTGTACTTGAACTTCACTCTATTTTTCACGTGCTTTTTTGGCTCGCAGCTCTCCACCCACTGACCGGAATTGAGCAAGTGATATACCGACGGAAAGCTGCTGTAAACACGCAACTTTCCCGTGTTGATAACTTTTTCATACTCGCGACGGTTTTATAGTTTTTCATCCGAAATTCATTCAGTGTAGTAATTGAACTTCTTGCTGTTTTCATGTTGAACTTCTTGTTGTATTCACTTTGACGTATTTTTAATAAGAAATTGAAAAAAGTCCATTTTACTACCCTGAATAAAGTGGGTGGTTCACTTTACCCCTTGATCAATATTTCTGCTTCTTCTAGCCCCCAAACAAACCCAAAGCAGACAAAACACCCTCCGACTGGTCTGTCTCGACCCGCTGCTGATGTGGCAGTAGTCAATGGCGGTATTTGACCAATGGGGCCCACTCGTCAGGGGACCCATCAATGTCTCCCGGCGGCACTGTAGGTGGTTGTGGTGGCACGGCTGACCGGAGTAGTAGCTATGGGCACGGACCGGAGGTGGAGGCCGATGGTGGGGTCCCTGGACAGCGGCGAGGTGCTGCAGGAGGCCCGGAGGTGGCCGACGGCGAGCTCCTGGTTGGAGCAGGAGCGGTGAAGCGGCGGACCAGAGCTTTGCGCCACTTCTCACCCCCGGCTGCGCGGGGCAGGAGGCGCTGGGCTGGGCCTTGTGGGGGCATCAGGCTAGCGGATCTGTCAGGGCGACGCAGGACTTGGCGCTGGAGCGAGCGTCGTCCTCCTGGTAGCGCAGTGCATCTCGGGCGCTGTGGTTTGGGGAGGCTGGCGGGCGTGGCTTCCGGCGGCGAGGAGGATATGGGGAGCATCCGGATCCGGGCGAGGAAGGCCGGTTCTCACCGGAATCGGCGCTGGCGGCGGCGGACGGAGCTCCATGGCGGCTCCTGGTGCTCCTGCGAGAAGAGAGGAGATAGAGACGTGAGGGAAGGAAAGAGAGAGAGAAGAAGAGAGAGGTAGAGAAAGAGAGGGCAGGGAGGAAGAGGGGTGGCGCGACTGGAGCTACTACTGACGCGGGCGCTCGCCGGCTGCGGCAGGGAGCCACCAGCGTGAGGAGGAGGGAGCTCGGGGGATCTGAGGGCACTGTGGTCGGCCGGACAATGTCCGGGGACACATGAGCAAATGTCCAGGGGAATTTTGGACGATTATGGGTCAAAACCACCGTTGACTAGTGCCACGTCAACAGGAAGTCGAGGGAAACCACCCAGGGGCCTCTTTTAACCGGTATGGATTTGTTCAGGGGGTGAAGGGAGCAGAAATATTGATCTGGGGGTAAAGTGAACCACACACTTTATTCAGGGTAGTAAAATGGACTTTTTTCTTTTAATAACAAGGAAAATCTTAGTTTTCTATAATCATCGAACTTCTCCATTTTTAATATGGTCTTCTTGGTTTTATTTCTTAATCATTTTTTATGAATAAAAATATTTTAAGACACCAAAACACATTTTTGTGTGTTTTTTTGCATTGTTTTGCACATCAAACTGCGTCATCTTTAGAAATTGAACTTCTCCTTTTCTGTTTATTTTCTTCCAATATTGTTTAGCACGTCGAACCATGTCATCTTTAGAAATTGAACTTCTCCTTCCTTTTTGTTTTCTTTCAACATTGGGTTGCACGTCAAACCGCTTCATTTTTAGAAATTGAACTTCTCATTTTCTTTTTATTTTCTTTCAACATTGGTTTACACGTTGAACCGCGTCATCTTTAGAGATTGAACTTCTCCCTTTTTGTTTTCTCGCATGTTTTACCTTGCATGTTCAAATTTATTTTGAACTTGCTGAGATAACACACTTGACCTTCTCGAACACAACATTTTGACCTTCGCAAAACATAAATTAAAGCCAAACTTTTGACCTACAGAGCATGTATGTTTTTCTCCACTTTTTTAAGAATAAGCGCTGAATCGCCCCGTTAGTTTGACCTGAACTTCTGCTGCACATGAATAAGCTGTTGTAAACACGCAACTTTCCTGTGTTGATCATTTTTTCATACTCGCGACGGTTTTAAAAAATTTCATCTAAATTCATTCAGTGTAGTAGGTGAACTTCCTATTGTTTTCATGTTGAACTTCTGTGACGTATTTTTCATTTTGAAGTAAATTAGAAAATAACGAGATCATGATTTCTGCCCTTCATCGCGAATGGAAATGCACTGTGTGAAGTAATTGAACTTCTCGGGCATGTCTATTTGAACTTCACTCTGTTTTTGACATGATGTTTTTTGCCCATCACTCCTAGAAAACTTAACGGAGTTGAGCAAATGATATACCGATGGAAGGCTGTTGAAATGACGCAACTTTTTTGTGTTGTTCAGTTTTTCATACTTCAGACGGTTCGAATTTTTTTTTGAATAGGTAAAAATGTGTTTTCAACGGTATACATAAAACTTTTAAATCATGCATCGGAATATACATATAATATACCGTTGGAAAGCTTATGAATAGGAGCATCTTTTTCATGTAGATACTTGTTACAATTTTTTTCGTTTGAGACCATTTTTAATAATGGCAAAAGCAACGTCATTTTTTCCCTGTTTTTTACCTGTAATTGAAGGTCGGACGTCTCGCGCTAGAGATCTTGAACTTCATCGGGAGGAGCACGTGAACTTCTTGCAACAAACCTTTTAGGCTTTTAGTTTTTTATTTGTTTTATTCTCATCCGAAACGCCTTCCGTGTAGTAGTTGAACTTCCCGCTGTTTTCACGTTGAACTTCTGCGATGTATTTTCGTTTGTAATTGTTCTCATCCATTCGTTAGTGTTACACAAATGATTTCCCTTTTGTACAAACCCTTCTCACAATAATTTTTTTAATTTTCTCCGACCGAGGACTTGAACTTATAACGACAAATTTTTTGATCTTGCCATTTTATTTCATTTTTGTCATATTAAACACACACCATGTAGTACATGAACTTTTTCCACTTTTATAGTTTGAATTTTTTATTTTCTTTTTGAATTCAAATTGCTCCCAAACAATAATTGAACTTCTTTGTGGATTGAGAGAATTATTTTAAAATACAGAAAACAATTTCTTTTTTGTGTTTCCGAATATGGAAATGTAAGGTGAACCTCTCTCGCAAGAATTTTTGAACTTCTCCGGACAGAGCACTTGAAGTTCTTGCAACAAACCTTTTAAGATTTTAGTTTTCTATTCTTATATTCTTATCTGAAATGCATTCTGTGTAGTAGTTGAACTTCCCGTTGTTTTCACCTTGAACTTCTGTCACGTATTTTTGTTCAACCTCTCTCACACGAATTTTTGAATTTTCTCGGGCTGAGCACTTGAACTTGTAGCAACAAAACTTTTAGCCTTTGATTTTTTCATTCTTTTTTAATACAAATTGAACGGCGTGTAGTATGTGACCTTCTCGCAGTTATCAATCTGAACTTCTCTTGTTTACGGGAAAATATTTAAGTTTTTTATAGACATTAAACCGCTCTACTTTTTTTATTGGTTTTGATCTTTAGTATTGGGGAAAATCTGAATTTTTATAAACATTAAACAACTTCATTTTTTTTAATTTTGGACTTTTTGGTGTTATTCATTAGTAACGGGAAAAGTCATAGTTATGTAATAAATATCGAACTGCTCAAGTATTTAAAGTTGAACTTCTAGATCTTAAAACAACAGGGGCAAATATATGGTTTAGAACTTTTTAAACTACTCGATTTTTTATTCTTTAGTAACGAGGAAAATTTGAGTTTTTTTATAAACATTAAATTGCTCCATCTTTTAATTTGGACTTCTTGTTTTCTTTTCCATTAATGGAAAAAATCCAAGTTTTGTAAGAAAAGAAAAATATTAAACCATTCCCTTATTTTATTTTAAGAAAAGAAAAGAAACGGGTATCATCCTTTTCTATAACTTCAAATTTAAAATAGGAAAAATCCTTTTTTAGAAACGAGGGAGATCAAGGGACTTGAATGGCCTGGGTTCACCAATTTGAACTTCAAGAAAAATTGAAAAGTAATTATTTACTCCGTTTGTTGGAAACGAGGGATATTTGGACGTACATCAAGTCAGTTTTTTCATAAGCCAAATACAGAAACAATGGATCAAGAAAAAAAAACATATTTTTAGTTATTCTCTCGGCTTGTTGCCATACAAACGAAGACATGTTGTAACTCTCATTTCTCACCACACTCTGAACTAAAAAAACATAGATAAACTAACTTTTGGGGGATGGTCGGTGCTCCCTCAAGCTTGGGGAAATAACTATAGGAGAACCAAAACTGATTTTTTTAATGTTGGCACTTTAGGTGAATGAAACCACATGCTCCTTTTTTTCATCAAATAGGATAACACAACGGACATTGATGGGCGTCTGTGCTCATCTTTTTTTTCTAGTTTTTGGTGAAGTTCAATTTTTGCCCTGCTGATTTGTAGTAGCATAGTAGTGCAAGCATATTGTGGGGGCGCTGATGACCGAAAGTATGAAATCAAAACTATGAGGCCCAGATCTCGTCAGAGCATCCAGAGCGCTACATATTTGAACCTCCACCGGTGGCGTAGTTGAACGACCCAGAGGTGGCGCTGATGAACGTCATGCTGCAGCGGTGGCGCTGATGAAATGAACTATTTTTAACTCTCACATCACTATTTAGAACACATCTAGAATCGAGGACAAATAAGCGGAACACACCAACAAAATATTCCATGCTCAACGTCCAAGCGCATGAGCATTATGCACTTTACGAGATTATGGTTTAGTACTGACTAGCACAGACAAGAGCAACTTTAATCCTTCAAGAAGAAAAGAGCAACTTTACGTAGTCAGCAACCTAGTTACCTGAACTTCTGAAGAACAAAAAAATGGACGATGTAGAGTTAGATTTTCAGAGTGGAAAGTTCCTCCAAATTGCCAAACAAGAATCACTTGTGAAGATAGATGGGTAGTCTCCTTAGTACAAACATGCAAAAGCGGTGGAATCTCAACAAGCAAGGCAACAGAGGGAGAGGAGCAATAGGAACGCCACACAATTGTGATCGATGCTGCAGCGGCTGCACCATTTGCATTGCCTGAACTTCTCTGTGTCTGTCTTGCATGCACACTCGTATGCAAACGTATGAAGGTATTGCATTCTGCTTCTAGCTTGGCTTCTGTTAACACCGCATGTGGCTGTCATGTGCACGTGAGCACCACACACGCTCCGCCTGTGAACCGGACACAAGCACACATGCGTCGTTGGACTACACAAGCTCACCGGCCGAACTTCACAGGATGGATGGAGCTCGTTCTTCCTTCCAGCGGAGACGCGCCCAGCGCGGCGAGCAAAACCATGCCTCAGGCCAGCTCTGTTGGTCACCAACCAGCAAGATGATACCACGGGCCAAAGATGAACTATGTGTACGCGCTACCGAACT
Organism: Triticum dicoccoides; assembly: GCF_002162155.2. Lineage (NCBI taxonomy): Eukaryota > Viridiplantae > Streptophyta > Magnoliopsida > Poales > Poaceae > Triticum > Triticum dicoccoides. The sequence goes on along the minus strand of NC_041393.1, from coordinate 229,279,893 downwards.
GCAGCTTCCCCGGCTCATGCGTGCCACTGGTCACCAGAGCTACTGCCCCATTCTTTAAGATCCAAGGAGAAGCCACCGGAGCTACTGCCCCATTCTTTAAGATTCAAGGAGAACTGAGGAGGAGGGGTATGGAGGACATGGAGGGATCTCAAAGTTAACCTCAGCGGCGGGCGCGGTAGGGACGGGGGTCGAGGATGGCTACGGGGTGGTGCGCGGTGGCCTCGGGCGGCAGCGGGAGGCGCGTCCTGACTCAGGGAGGCGGCGGGAGAAGCGTGGGGCCCATGTGGGCCGCCGGCGGGAGGCGCGCCAAAGCCACGGGCGGGGCGCTATGGCCTCGAGGGGCATCGATAGGCGCGTCAGCAGCAAGAAAGGGACTGCGTGGGGAGGCGTCCATGGACTGCATGCCAGGTTGATGGTGCTCGAGGATCCTCGGCGGCGGCGGCGATTGGGACGCGGAGGAGCGTGCGGCCATGGCGGAAGTGCGGCAGCAGGTTCTCGGTGGTGTGGGCGGCGCCCAGCGACCCCTTGCTGGTAGGTCGGGGGGGTGGCGCCTTGGGTAGACTGGCCGGCGGGAGGAGGCGTGGGGGGCGGCGACATCCAGCGAGGGTGGCGGCGCTCGGGGGAG
>NC_041393.1:229273654-229279070 GCF_002162155.2 Triticum dicoccoides | reverse complement strand
GAGGGGATCGAGGGGGGTCGGGGTGGGGATCGGGGCAGCGAGTGGGTGGGGTGGTTTTTTCTGTAATCGGTCCGGTGGGGTTATCGGGAGTTTGGGAACAACTCGTGGCTCCTATATATATGGTGCGTCGTGATCCAAATAACTATTCTAATCTCGGGATTAGAATAGTGCCATCCTATATATATATATATAGTGTTACTATTCATTACCCACGGTGCAGAATAAGTTATACTTCACCCGAGGTAATCTTACGACCGCTTCCCAAATAAATTATGTTTAGAATATAAATAGCTACATGCATATTTATTCAATATGTAAAATTTGGTATAAAAAAACAAAAATATAGTTTATAAGACTAGAAAAATCACATTTTATGTATGTTTTACACTATGTTTTACATTCTTAATTTTACGCAACATAAAATATTTTTTACAACTAGTACATACTTTCTTACGTTCTTTTTTTATGTATCAAATATGACAAAATTTACGAAACGTAAAAATACGGTGCATAATAGAGAGGGAGTGAAGAATAACCTGCCCCTCCCCACACTTTATCCACCCCACCCACTCCACCTTCTTCCCCCACACCCCCACCTTCCCTGCTAGATCCCCACACCGCCTCACCTCCACCTTCTTCCCCACTCCCCTCCGCCGCCCCATGTCCCTCTCGGCCCAGGCCAACTCCAACGGCGTGCCTCGCCGGCTACCTCCCCGCGCCGGCCCACCCCGGAGGCCCGCGCCAACGTCTAGCCATGGCCACCGTGCCTCCTCTCCATCCCGGCCAGCGCGCCTCCCTTCCCCCAACCCATAGCGCTGCCACTCCCCCAGCCAAGCCGCCGGCCGCCGCACGCCACCGTGCCCAGGCACCTAGACCTGCCCTTCCATCACACTCCCACCAGATCCACGTGACTCGTTGCGGCCCGTGCTTCAGCTCTCGGCTCCCCGACACCCCTCTCCAAGCCCAGCGATGCGCAGGTCCCCGACGCCCCTTGGCTCCAGATGCGGACCTCCCTGGCAGCCCTCCCCCAGCATGCTCACCTCCCGCCTCGGGGGCCACCGGATCTTGATCTAAGCAAGCACTGCTTGCCACAGGCGGCGGTGGCGTGCCAGGGTGCCTTCCAAGCAGGGGCCTTCCAAACAGCACCGTCGACGGGAGCCTCTCCCTGTTATCGACGGGTGCCGCACACCTACCTCGCCTCCACATCCCCACCACGCTAGAACCCGACCGCACCTCCGACGAGTTCTCCACCACCAGATCCAGGCGCGACCATCAGCATCGGGATGCGGCCTCTGCGGGCGCTGCCGCCGGAGTCCTGCGCCTTCTCATCCTTCTATGTGTCCAGGCACGGCCATCAACCTTAGTCTGCTATAAACGATGCTGCAGCTCGGCTCGCATGGGCGAGGAGCTCGGCTCACATTTGCACCATCCGTGGGTACTTGGGCGCCACCCCACCACGTGCAGCTCCGTCGCGGCCCCTGTGCAGCTCGGTCGCGGCCCCTGCCTTCATGCAGGTTCGCCGGCCTCCCTCGTCTTCAGCCATGGTGCACCAACCACCGGCCTCGAGCGTCCTCTCAGATTGCAGCTGGGTCTGGTGACTTCGGCCACGAATCCATGGATACGCCTCAGTGCCCACCTCACAACGTTGTAGTTTGCTGGATGCTGCACCACTGAAGGTCGCCCCGTGGTCCATTTTTCCAGCCCATGTAGCTCACAACTTGCCTATGTGCATATTGGGGGTGGTTGATGAAACGCACACTCCACGAGCAGTTCTCGTGGTGCACCCGTGCGGTGCAGAGTGCATGTGCATGCAATTCAGGCGTATTTTTTTGTTTTATTTGTACTCTTTGAAGTGCAGTTCACTTGTGAGAGAGCTCCAGTACTGTTTTTTGTTTCGCTCCTGCCTCACGGTGACACCACTTCCTGGCCGTGCAGTTTGGTGGGTGTATGGGCTGTGCAGTTTTCCGACGATTGGCTTGTGCGTGCAGTCCACTTTTGGGACCCAATGCATTTTATTTTGAGTGGCAAAGCAGGGACACAGTACGACTATGGCTGCAAAACAGCGCACTCAGAGAGTAGCACAAAGGCGTTGCCAAAGAAGTCCACCTGTTTAGTTCCATATGAGGCGCGCTCGACCATCATTGAGTCCCCATGCAGTACACTTTTGTACTGTGAGACGTGCACTGTCATGATTTGTGGCTACCACTAGCTCCACCAATGGGATGAATTTTGAAATTCTCTTTTTTGATTTCTCCAATTCGTTGCGTGAGAAAAATGTTACAAGATTGTATGTTTAGTTCCTTATGTTGAAGGGCATTTGCCTTAATTGCAAAAGTGGCAAACAAATATTCTGCTAACATTTCAAAAAGTGTGCATGTGCATACAGTTTGGTTAGCTCGGTATACTTGTTTGTTGTTGGAAGGTAGCATTCTTTTGTTGTATGATTTTTTTTGTATCGAAGAGGTTCACTTTTGTCCCACGAAGAGGTTCTCTTTTATCCGGTGCAGTGCACTACTCCCATGCTATTAAGTTCACAGCAGACGTCAATGATGTAAAAAAAAGAACATGCAGCTCAATTCATTCGGCATCAACGGTTCACTTTGATATACGTCGCGGTTCCCTTCCCTCGTTTCTGCGGTCCATTCTCGATCACAAAAAAGTTAGAAAAAAAGACAACAAAAACTCGGAGAAAATTTACGTTCGACAAAAGGAAAACGATGAAGTGCACTTGCCCGTCTAATGCAGTGCGTTTCTCTATCAAAAGCAGTGTGTTCTTCTGTCAGATGAAGTACACACGAAGATTTAGGTGTCGCGAACAAACAGTGTCCGCATTTCGTTAAAATCAAAATTTCTCTTAAACCGTAAGGAATCAGAGAGAGTGTTCTACATGAAAAAGTTGCGGTTGATCGATAACTTTCCAACGTCGTGTAATTTGAATCATTTCGACCAATGGTTTGTAAAAAAATCGTGAAAAATGGCTGCTGTCTCTCGTCGTCAGCCGCACGATTTTCAAAATTAACTAAAAACCGTAAAGAATCTCAAAAACATTTCAACATATGAAAGTTGCGCCTCGACTGTAGCTTTCCAATGGCAGATCACAAGCCCCGTTTCGATAAATGGTTCAAAAACTGGAGCGAAAACAGTACAAAATTTTCAAAAAAATCGAAAAAACAGAATTCCGCAATTTAGTAAATTTAAAACTGCTCTTAAACCGCAACGAATTAGAGAAAATAATAGATGTGGAAAAGATGCGGCTCGACAATAGCTTTCCAACGCCGTATTGTTTGCTTCATTCCGATGTGCAGTTTAGAAAAAATCGCGAAAATACACTCGCTGCATCTCATCATGCGTGCACTTTTTTTAGAACTGCTCTTAAACCGCGACGAATATCGAAAAGTGTTCAATATGACAAGGCTGCGCATTTTCCATAGCTATCCAACGATATATTATATGCCTCGTTCCGACAAACGGTTTAGAAACTAGAGCAAAAACAATGTCAAAAAATTCATGCAGTTTTTTCTTGTGACATTGCAGTGCTCGTTTGGTAGGGATGCAGTGCCCTCGCTTTAACCGTGCAGTGAAGAAGTGTTATCAGAATAACTATTCTGGTAATATTACATGCATAATTACATAGGTGGCTACTACACACATGACATTTCCACACACCAAAGTAAACTATATATTACATGCAGGATTAACTAGCATAAACGATCATATGATTATCATCTACTTCTTGTGACGCTTGCTCTGCTTGTGGCTCGATCCGGACTTGTCGATTTGGGTAACGAGGCACTTCCTCATGTAAACGATCCGCCTATGCATCTCGTAGCATGTGCACACGCTCTTGGCCACGAACCTGAGGTGAGGTTCATCCAGTTGCCGCATCCAGGCCCTATGACAGGATACAGGACTTCTTCTCAAGGCATCCCGCTTCATCTCTTCGTAGTAGGGGTCGATGATGGCCAAGGCGAGTTCAACCAGGGATTCGTTCTTCGTGTTGCCCCAGACCCTGTAGTGCTCATGAATTTGGACAAGGTTCCTGCAGGCCAAGCCCGTAACCCTGAGCGCTTTTACATTGTCAGCTGTTTCCACCGTAGCGAACTTATAGTCGGTGGTGTTGACAAACCTGGAGAAACGGACGCAAGGCTCTGTGGCCATGCAGTAGTGGTAGATGAGGACATGACGGCGCACGCGCAACTGGGCAATGACAACCTTTTGATATTTAACGGGAAGACTGACGGTGTACCTGAGCTCGATGTCGACCTCCTTGTACTTGTCTCCAGCAAGCAACTCCTCAACGGTGTTGATGTAGTTGTCCACCGTGGCCGGGTCGATGGTGTACACCATCGAGAGATCCGCCTCCCTCGCGTGGATCTCCACTTTATGCTCACCGAACTCCATTGGAGCGCCACTAGACATCCCCAATCCATGTGTCATCATGGGTGTGCTTGTTGTGTTGTGGGGCACGATTGAAAGGTTTAAGAGACTAAGGTTATAATGGCCGTTGGAATTAAAGGGGAAGCCAGACGGCCTGGAATTCGGCATGCCCTGATGGCAGTTCTAATTCGCACCACGTAACTCCATTGTGTCGCACGCAACTGCATCACATGCCAACACACGTGGCGCAACCGCATGCATATGGGGCCCCCAACGTGATTGTGCGCAGGCCCAACCGCTGGCAGAGCGCACGCGGAGGGACGCGAGCAGAGCGCTCCGTGGTTGCCTCAATGTCGAGCAACCATATATATGCATATAGCAGTTGAACACGCAAGGAAAAGCTGTCCACAAGCCAAGAACACCGGCGGACGCGAGCAGAGCACGTCACAGATCCTAAGTGCAAGCGCAGCGCGCTGTGGCGCCTAACAGCGAGCAGAGCTTGCCGAGGGACGCGAGCAGAGGCCAACACAGTGATACATAGCAAATAAGACAAACTATGTGAGCGATGTCAGAGACATCAATCACGAATCATATTAGAGTTGTGTGTGCGATACATGGCATACAGTTGATCCATTCAAGTTGTTTGTTATGTGTGTTGTGGGCAAATGCTTGCTGGTATATAACCGTTTGTGATTGATGAATTCATCGCTGACGGGTTACCTCTAGTGTGGTCCGTGTGTGATATGATATGTTCTGTCTGCAGAACATCTATGCTCGGTATACATAGGAGGAACATATATATATATATATATATATATATATATATATATATATATATATATATATATATATATAGGGAAAATCCATCCTACCACCCGGTGGTAGTTACCCCACATGTCTCATATACTAGCATGTGGTACTATATATACTATTTTATTATTTTAAGTATGTTCATATACTATATCTAGGATATTTCAAAACAAGTTACATGAAAAAATTGCATATGAGCCCATAGTTTTTGTTATATTTGTGAAATACG
>NC_041393.1:229269831-229272547 GCF_002162155.2 Triticum dicoccoides | reverse complement strand
GACGGTGGTGCTAGTACTGCGCGGGTGGGGGAGAAGTAGGAACTCCACGTCGACGCTGCTGCCCCTGCCCTCTGCCGGCCTCGTCGACCATCCTGTCGCCTCGATCTGCGTCGACGACAAGGAACCGGCAGTACGGCGACTGTGGCTGTGGCCGCTGTGCAGCTCGGAGGCTCGCGTAATATGGTTCAGTGCTCGCGGTCTTGCAGCCTTGGGCGTTTTCTTTTAGCGAGCGGATGCAGATTCGTCATCGCGCCTTGCAGATGCAGTTCGGGCGGCTTCAATTCTTTCAGATGCAATTCAGCGGCTCGCAGTTCGCTACCGCAAGTTGTGCATGTGCTCGTGGGGTCTAAAGCAGTGCGAGAGGGAGGAAACAAGGGTCTGCTCATTAATTAATTAGCATTGCATCAGCCGCTCACGTCGGTTGAGCAAAATTCTAGTTTTGTTTACCTGTTGATCAGTGCTACTGTATTATATTACATGGCTCAAGTCGAAATGTACAAATGGGCCATATTGCTTTGCCAAGATGGACATCGTTGACACATTGTGTTTTCTTTGGGTACTACTGTACTATCTAGTCTGAACAAGAGGCAGAGGACAAGAGCAGGTGGCAAAGAGTCTCTCTGCTTGACTAACATGCGCGTCAAAAACGGAGCTGTAGGCGGATTTCGACTTAATTCGGATGTCTAGCGGCATGAAGCTCGGTTATCCAGGCGTGCGGCTCGGCCAACTCCTTCGTGCAGTTCGCTTGATGCGTCTGTGGTGTTATGTGTTCAAAAACAGTAAAAAAATGCATCGATGCTTGCAGTGCACTTCATCGTAGCGTGAAGTTCCCTGTGTCGCCATTGCAGTGCAGTTGCCCGTCTCTTTAGAAGTAAAAATGTAAGTGTGGTCGTGTACAAATCATGCAGCCCGCTTACACGTTTGATGTAGTGCCGTTTTTAGTCTGTAGAAGTGTGTTTTTCTATCTCAAAGAAGCTCACTTTTCATTATATGTAGTTCACTCGCTCAATCCCCGCGGTCCACTCGCCCGGTCTACGCACGTAAAAAAAAGAGTTTGGAAAAACTCACGCGGTTCATCCTCGGTAGTGTCGTGGCCCATTTACTGTAGTCTCGAGGTTCACTTTTCATAGTATTGTGGTTCACCAACGCTCGACCCGAAGTGCACTCCATCTCGTTTGGGAAAATTTTACGTCCCACAAAAAAGAAATCATGCAGTGCACTAGTCCGTTTGATGCATCAACACATGCAGTGCAGTCGGTCCTCGGATGAGGTTAAGTTTTTAGAGTGTTCCTGTTCACTTGTGTAACATGAAAAGTGCGAAAAATTTAGCAAAACAATAAGATAGTAATGCGGTACACTTCGATATGTGTCGTGGTTCACTTGCCCCGTCTCTGCGGTCCACTCTCGTTCACAAAAAAATTGAAAAAACACAACAAAAACTCGTGTGGGAAAAATTTACGTTTGACAAAAGAAATTATGAAGTTCACTTGAACGTCTGATGCAGTGCGGTTTTCGTCCGATGCAGTGCGGTTTTCAGTCGGATGAAATACCCACGTCGATTTGGGTGTTGCGAAAAACAGAGTGGCCGCATTTCGGTAAAATCAAAACTGCTCTTAAACCGTAATGAATTAGAGAGAGTGTTCTACATGAAAAAGTTGCGTCTCGTTGATATCTTTCCAACAGCGTATGATTTGAATTATTCCAACCAGCGGTTCGTAAAAATTTCGTGAAAAAACAGCCGCTGCCTCTCGAAGTCAGCCGCACGATTTTCAAAATTAACTAAAAATTGTAAGGAATCTCAAAACCATTTCAACATATGAAAGTTGTGCCTTGTCCGTAGCTTTCCAACGGCGTATCATATGTCTCATTTCGACAAACAGTTAGAAAACTGGAGCAAAAATAGTACCGAAAATTTCAAAAAAAAATTGAAAAACAGAGTTCCTCGATGTAGTAAATTTGAAACTGCTCTTAAACCGTAATGAATTAGAGAAAGATTTATATATGAAAAAGATGCGCCTCGATGATATCTATCCAACGGCGTATCATTTGCTTCGTTCCAACAAGCGGTTTAGAAAAAAACGCGAAAAAACGCTCGCTGCCACTCATCATCCGCCGCACCATTTTTAAAACTGCTCTTAAACCGTGTGGAATCTCGAAAAGTGTTCAACATGTAGAATTTGCGCCTAATTCATAGATTTTCAACGATATATTACACGCCTCATTCCGATAAATGGTTAAAAAACTAGAGCGAAAACAGTACCGAAAAAACACTGCGTGCAGTTTTTTTCGACACGAAGTTCACTAGTCTCTATTGCAGTGCTCGTCGTCAAAATGATGCAGTGCGCTTCTGTTGAGCGTGCAGTGCCGAAGTGGTGTGCAGAATAGTTATTCTGCTAATATTAGCAGAATAGACCGTCTATATATATATATATATATATATATATAGGGTGGGTCTATTATGATAACACCACTTAAGACCCTTATTCTGCACATCCGCACCTTATTATGCTAACACTCCATGGGACAGCGCACAACAAACCGAACCGCATCGAAAACAAAAAAAAACCACCCCATCCCCTCCACCTTCATTCTCCGGCACCCATCCCACTCCCTCCACCTTTATCCCCTGACCCGGACCCACTACCCTCCTGGCTCCTTCCCGGCCACGCCATGGCCCTGCCTCCCCGCCCGTCCCGGCCACCACCCACCATCGCCC
>NC_041393.1:229266575-229269347 GCF_002162155.2 Triticum dicoccoides | reverse complement strand
CCCCAGCCGCCACCCACCGCGACCCACCCCCGGCCACCATCCACCGCGAGCCGCCCCGGCCACCACCTACCGTCGCCTTCCCCGGCCACCGCCTACCGCCGCCTGCCCCGCTCCACCCCGTCCGGCCGGCGCGCCTCCTCTCCTCCACCCACGGTGCCACCCCTCCCCTGACCTGCAGCTAGATAGGATCCGAGCCGAATCCAGGCCGCGCCGGCCCTCCCACGCCGCCCAGCCGCTGGATCCAGGCCGCGCAGGCCCTCCCGCGCCCCCTGCCATCGCCGATTCGTAGCCCGCAAGCCCTCGCGCGAGCCGCCTCCTCTCCCTCCGTCGCATGGGGGCGCCCCACCTTCTCCTCCTCCCTGGTTCAAATCGAGCCAAGGACGAGCTTTCTCCTCCTCGTTGCAGTCCCCGGCCATGGCGCCATCCGTGCCTCCACCATCAGTACCAGATTCGACCGCCGGCACACGGGCCATCTGCGCATGAGCACCTCAGGCGTGGGGGGCGCGCCGGGTCCTGCCGTGCCTTGCTCCTCCAGTCTGCCAGAGACGCGAAAGGAGCGGCTCCTCCACCAGCGGTCGCGTCTACCAACCGCATCTCCCTTCGAACTGGCCGCCCCCTTCTCCACCTGCTTCCTCTGCTTGCCGGTCGGCCGATCTCCAAGTTCAAGTGACGCGCACGACAGCTCTCTCTCTCTCTCCGTTTTGTAGTGCACATGGGCGCCCTTTTGCAGTGAACACGAGCGATGTTGCGGCACACCTCCAAAAATCGGCGTGTAGGTCGGCGGGGAGTGCCATATGGTTCAGGTTTGCGTGTCTGGCGCCTCTCTGCTGTAATCCTCTCTTCCCTGCCCTGAGCACAATGCAGTGTGCTCGCCATTTCTGTTCCACTGAGATGCAGTACAGTTCGGTGCTCTGCGATTTTGTGCATGTTCGGATTTTGCCTGTGCAGTACAGTCAGAATACAATCATTTCTGTTTTGTAAATTCATTGCAAAATCGGTGTGTTTGCTGCAGTTCGATTCACAAAAACTAACCCTCTCGTTGCAGTACTGTGTGTTGCTGCAAGCAAAAAAAAAATTGTTTTATGCAGTGCACTTGTTGCCATGGGCAGAAAAATAACAATGAAAAGATAAATTTGATGCAGTACGCTTGCCTTGTCTCAATGTTACATACTCCTTAATAAAAAATGTTTAAGAAGACAACAGAAAATCATGCAGTCCACTTCGATACTGGAGGCAGAAAAAATGTATAAATTTGACTTTCATCTTAATACAGAATCCTCTCATCTTTTTTTGCGGTCCATTTTGGAGGCAGAAAAAATGTTTTCTCAACAAAACTAAGCAGAAAAAAATGTTACATGCTCGTTTGTTCTATATATACTTCGAGATTAATTGATATGATCCATTTTGTGGTGGTTGATGGTTCACTTCGTAGAAAAGGGAGAAAACAAAATTCCCATGAGAGAGGTTCATTTCTTTTTCCAATGCAATTTTGTTTCGTTTGTGGGACGATTGAATTTTTTGAAGTTCACTAGCAGAAAGTAATGTGTTTCACTTTGGAGAGTGTTACGGTTTACTTTCAATAGTGTTGTGGTGCACTTACACATGATGCGAAGGGCAACATGAAGTACACTTGCCCTCGTCTCTGTGGTCCACTCTCTTTCATAAAAAATGTTGAAAAAAGACAACTAAAACTCACAAAAACTCGGGTGATAAAAGTTTACGTCTGACAACAGAATTCATGAAGTTCACTTGACTATCTGATGCAGTGCGGTTTTCAGTCTAAAAGCAGTGCGGTTTTCTTCCTCGTCTTCAAAAATTTACGTCCCACAAAAAAAGAAAACCATACAGTTCTCTTACCCGTCTGATGCAGTGCGGTTTTTCGTCCGATGCAGTGCGGTTTTCAATCGGATGAAGTACCCCCGTCGATTTGGGTGTCGCGAAAAACAGAGTGTCCGCATTTCGGTAAATTCAAAATTTCTCTTAAACCGTAAAGAACTAGAGAGAGTGTTCTACATGAAAAAGTTGCGCCTCGTCGATATATTTCCAACGGCGTATAATTTGAATCATTTTGACCAGCGGTTTGTGAAAATTTTACGAAAAACGGCCGCTGCCTCTCGTCTTCAGTCGCACGATTTTCAAAATTCACTAAAAACCGTAAGGAATCTCAAAACCATTTCAACATATGAAAGTTGCGCCTTGTCTGTAGCTTTCCAACGGCGTATCACACGCCTCGTTTCGACAAACGGTTCAAAAACTGGAGCGAAAACAGTACCGAAAATTTCAAAAATATTTGAAAAACAGAGTTCCGCGATTTAGTAAATTTGAAACTGCTCTTAAACCGTAAGGAATTAGAGAAACATTTATATATGAAAAAGATGCGCCTCGACGATATTTATCCAACGGAGTATCGTTTGCTTCATTCCGACGAGAGGTTTAGAAGAAATCGCGAAAAAACGCTCGCTGCCACTCGTCATGGGCCGCACCATTTTCAAAACTGCTCTTAAACCGTGTGGAATCTCGAAAAGTGTTCAACATGTTGAAGTTGCGCCTAATCCATAGCTTTTCAACGATATATTACACGCCTCATTCCGATAAACGGTTAAAAAATTAGAGCGAAAACAGTACTGAAAAAATAACGCGTGCAGTTTTTTTCGACGAGAAGTTCACTCGTGTGAGTACTGCAGCACACTTGGTTCAAAGAATGACGTGCACTTGCGTTCAGCATGCAGTGCGGAAGTGGTGTGCAGAATAGTTATTCTGCTAATATTAGCA
>NC_041393.1:229070065-229265998 GCF_002162155.2 Triticum dicoccoides | reverse complement strand
CCCCTCCTACCTGTAGCTACCCGCAGAGCGAGCGGAGCTAGTGGCGTCCCCTAGGTGCTACCCCCTACCTTCTTCCTGCTGTCGCCGTGCGCCGCACGACCGCAGACCCCGTCACCGAGCTCCACCAACTCCTGATGCCGCACGCCCATGAGCCCCATCCGAGCAAACTAACTGCCACCGCGGTAGGATAAAGGGGGTCGAACCCCTAATCTCCTCGCACACCGTCCTGCAATACGGCTCGCCGGCGAGCTGCGTGCCTCCCCACCTCACCGCAACGAGCTGCGTGCCTCCCACATTCACCCGGTGAGCCGCGCGCCTCCCCATCCCCTCCGCATCAGTGGGCGGTGGCAACCCCACCAATGCTATGAGGCCATCACCTTCCGCGACCCGCGCCTCCCCTCCAGCATCGCATGGGTCCTAGTGACGGAGCTCGCCGGATTCGATGGTTGAGCTCGTCCCCAAAGCTCGCGTGAACCGGTGGTAGAGCTGCATGGGCTAGGCCGAGCGCCTGCGCAGATCTGTCGATAGTTAACTGCCGATTGGCCAGCGGCAGGGAGTAGCAAGGGGAGCTGAGGAGGACGAGCTTGGAGGGATCTGCGAGAGGCAGAGGAAGTGAGCTAACTTCTTGCATCGCTGGGCTAACTGTAGTGACAGCCATCGGCTGATTTTGTTGTGAATCGACTAAAGGGAGGAGGGGGCCGACGGGTCTGCATTTCTCGTGCTCCTCCATGGCCTCCTGCGCAGCCTTTGCTACTCACCACCAGATCGACCACTCGCCTCTCGCCGCGGCTCTGCTGGCCGACCTCGGTCTCCTTGGCGCACGAAAGAGTGGGCGGCCATGAATCCCCGGCCATTCCTCCGTGCACGTCGCTACTGCCAGGTTCCCATAGCCACGCTGCCATGGTCAATCTCGGGCGTGAGAGACATTAGTTAATTTTGCATTTTTTGCAGATATCTAGCAGTTAGCTTGTGTGACGCATTTGACTTCTCCTTATTGGGATCTAACTGCCGCTCCTCCTCCATGTGTGAGCACAACCGGCGGGTATTTTTGCCTGCATGTTCATCAATTGGGTACATGTGTGTACTCTGTCAGTTAGCTAGCAGTATGTCTTCGGTTAGCTATTAACGTTCTTGCAGTTAGCTAGCAGGGGAAAATATGCAATAAAAAACAAAGTGAAAACAAAACAGTTAGCATTTCCATTGGAAAAAAATGTGCAGTTAACTCCGCCCTGGTTTCCTTCCCCGTCTCCTGCTGTGGACTATGCTCCATCGACGGCAGCGCCCACTCCATGCCGCCCCCGACTACTATTAACTCGAGCTTTGCTACATTCACAGACAGTTATGAGGGGATTACGGGGCTGGGCACCCAGCCCACTAGTTAAATCAAGAGGAGGCGATTAATTAGGGGAAAGAGATTAATTAGGCAATTTAAAACATGACAACTCAACAGGTCCGTGATGTCCGTGAGGCGGGAGTCCGTGCGTGTAGCATTTTTGAGTTAACTCCGAGCGCTCTGCGCTGCCATCCCAAGCTCCCGCTTCAATGAGACTGCATGGGAGATGGGAGAGGGCCGGTGGTGCCTACAAATTTGCTGCGCAGTAATATACTAGGTGTGGATGCAGCTAGCTCGTCCCTCGTGTGGTAAGAGCAAAGCATACTGTGTTTCTGCAGTTATCTGTACTCAAACATAATAATTAACTTTTTGAGATGTGGCAGTTCTTTTGCACTTATTTATGAAAAAATACACATAAATTATGTCAGTTAACTCTGCAATTTGAACCCTGGTTCGATGGTGATCGATCACCTCCCTGAATTGAGTGAGGTTAAGCTAGTTAGCCCAGCTCGATTAACTTGGATCGATCCAGCCTAACATCTAGTGCATTCATGTTGGTTCTAGTATGTACACCACTCCCCGGAAGATGGATGAATGGATGGATGGCCAAAGCTAGCTTGTGTCCCACGGGAGCATACTATGATGAAATTTTTGTGAAGCATCAGTACTAGCTCATGGATGTCTCCTCCTGTTTTCTCTTTTGTCCTCTATCTCATTTTAGTTTACACTGCTAACTGCATGTTGCCGACTGTGCTAGCTGCTTCTGCTTTTTTTAGAAACAACATGCTGCTGCTTTCATTTGTGGTCGTCACTGGTACTGCTTCTGCTTCTCTTTTGTTCCGTTGTCTTCTTTTCTTTTGACTTCATTCTTAGCCTCGCGAGAACAACAATCAGCATCTTTAGTCGGGCAGTTAACTTGCTCGTAACTGCGGCAGTCCTAGAAGTTAGCTATTTTTGGCCCCGCAGTTAGCATGACCCAGGCGGAAAAAATAAAAAAATAAAAAAATTAGTACCTTCAGTCCTGCAGTTAGCTTGTTATTAACTACCGCAATCCCCAACAGTTAGCTATTTCAATACCGACAGTTAGCTTGATCCAGGAAAAACCAGGAAAAACAAAAAATAAAGTGTCTTAAGTCACGGTAGTTAGCTTGGTTGTCATATGTTAGTTAGCTATTCTGGTCGGGCAGTTAGCTTGTTCATAGCAGTTAACTAGGTGTAATTAACTTCCGCAATCTGTGGAGTTAACTTCAAAAAAATTGCGGCAGTTATTGTGACACGTGCTAAAAAATAATGATTTTTTTGCATATTCAGTCGGGCAGTTACCTTGGTGTACTGTCACAATCCCGACAGTTAGCAATTTCAATCCCATCGGTTAGTTCGACCCCCCCAAAAAAGAAAAAAAAACCTAGGTCGGACAGTTAACTTGGTGTGCAATCCCGATAGTTAGCCATTTCAGTCCTGGCAGTTAGCTCGACACGGAAAAAAAGAATGAATTTTTTTAGTATTTTTGGTCTAGCAGTTAACTAGGTATTAACTGCCCCGATCTTCGGCAGTTAGCTACTTCAGTCCTAGCAGTTAACTTGAACCGGGAAGAAAAGAATAAAAAAAATTAGTTTATTCGATACTGCAGTTAGCTTGCTCAGTATGGGGCGGTTAGGTATTCTGCTCGAGCAGTTAGCGTGTACTGTAGCAGTTCGGGCAAAAAATGTCGAAAAATGATGTTAGTTTTTAGAAAACTGCTCTTAAATCGTAGCAAATCTGAGAATGTGTTATATATATGCCAAAGTTCGGGATAATCGGTAGCTTTCTAACGGTATATCATACACATTGTTCTGATAATTTTTTTAAAAATTCCTTTCACAAAAACATTGAAAACTCGTTTGATCGACTTTCAGTTTTTTTAATTTTGTTTAAAAACCGAATCGATGTTGGGAAAACAGTCAACAGGAGTTTTTTGCTCCTTTTCAATAGCTATCCAATGGTATATCATATGCATCATTGCGATGAACGGTTCGATAACTACAATCAAAAAACAATGCGAAAAAACGGTGCCAGAAAAAGTCCGCCCGGCAGTTAACTAGTATAGGTCGCAAAGTTAGCTGTCTGTTCTCGGGCAGTTAGGAAGGGTTCCTGAATAGCTTATTCGGGAATGGGTTGCAGAATAACTAGTATATTATATATATATATATATATATATATATATATATATATATATATATATATATATATATATATGGGTCTATTATGATAACACCCTTAAGACCCTTATTCTGCACATCAACCGTGCTTATTCTGCTAACACAACCGAATTGGCCCATAGCTACAAACTAACCCCACAACCCAATCGAACCGAACAGCACCTGCAAAAAAACACTATCCCACCTTATCTTCTTCTCGTCCACCCAATGCTCCTTCTCTCCCACGACCTCCATCTCCCCACGAACCCCCACTTCAGCACGACACCACCCCCGTGGTGCCGCGCCGCCTACTCCCCAGTGCCGCCGCGCCGCCTCCTTCCCTCGCACCGCTGCTACACCTCCTTCCCCCGCTCCGCCGCCCCGCCTCCTACCCCGGCGGCGCCGCCCCGCCTCCTTCCCCCGCGCTGCCACAAAACCTCCTTGCACGGCGTCAGCCGCGCGCCTGGGGAGCCAATGCGGTTCCACGGTGGCAGACGCGTGCCGGAGTCGGAGTAGTGCGCGAGCGCCGTCGACAAATCCGTGGGCATGGTGGACCACAGCAGCTCCCCGTGCTTGTAGCCCATGGTGGTGGCATGGGGGACGACGGGAGGGAGAAGCAGAGAGCAGTCACGGCAGGGAAGGGGAGGATCCGGCTGCGGGGGTCGCGCGGGACGGTGGGAGGTGCGCGGAGGAGCAGAAAGAAGTCGCGCGGCAGGGGAGGGGAGGGTCCGACTATGGGGGTCACGGAGGAGCTGCTTGCCGGGGCACGGCAGCTCAGATCTCTCGCCGACCGGCGTATGGGAAGGCTGGTGGTGGCCGTGGTGGCTCTTAGGCCCCAGCCTGCCGGCACACAGGAGGGCGATGCGGGCTGTAGGAGGGTGCTGGTGGCGCCCTCGCCTGGATCCGGGAGGAGCTGGGTAGGAGTTGGCGGCAGCGACCACCGACCACATCGCCGGCCTCTGTGCAGCTCGGTTACCGGTCCCCATGCAGCTTGGTTGCCGCTCCCCGTGCAGCTCGCTTGCCGTCCCCGTGCAGCTCACCTACGGCGAGCAAACTCTCTGGCGAGTCCACCTCGCACCCGCACCACTCGCTGTGTGCAGTTCGGTTACATGGATCGGTTTCAGTGCGAGAGCGCAGCAGCACTCCCACGAAAGGAATCTAATTATTGAAAAATCTCCGCAATCCTATTTCTAATTAGTAACAAAACAGTCTGACTGCAGTTTTTTGATTATTTTGCAGCAGCACTTCCATCCAACCCGCAGGTCGTTTCCAACACAAAACTTGCATTTTGGATGCGCGTGGTGTTGCAGTTCACCTCGCCACAGAATGCAACCCAGGTAGTCACTCGGTGCAGTCAACCTTACCATGCGATGACGTACACCAACGACTCAAAGCAGTTCTCACGACCAGCTCGCGTGAGCCCGCGACTCCCCGACTTTCTTTGTTGTGGGTCGTATGAATTAAAGTGCGGCTCAGATCGTACCATGCAGTTTGGAGCATGTGAACATGCAGTGCAAAATGGTGCATTTTGTACTTGAGGAGTTTATGTATAAAAATTACAGGGACTTTATTTGAATGTGTTCAGAAATTGCAGTTTGGAGTATCCGCACATGTAGTGCAGACGCTACTTTTGTGTTTGTGGTTTTTTTTGTATAAAGGTTATAGGAACTCATTTGATTGCAGCGAAACATGGTGATGTTAAGACATGAGCATACAGTTTCTACCATGTGGACATGCAATGAAAAAATGGTGTTTTCTGTGTTTGATTATTTTATGTATAAAAGTTATATGGACTCGTTGAAAATTGTTTACCAAAGAAGTTCATTTTGAATTGTGTTGCGGCTCATTTCCCTCGACCATGTGGTTCGTTTCTTCGCACGTGTACAGCTCGCCAATGTGGAAACCCAAAACTCCAAACAGAAAAAAGAAAGAAGGAAATGAAGTGCAAAGATGTGTTAAATGAAAAATGGCAGAGAAACAACAATCAAAGTAATGTCGTTCACTTGACCATTTGATGAAGTGCAAAGATGTGTTAAATGAAAAATGGTAGAGAAATGACGAAAGAAAGTAATGCCGTTCACTTGACCATTTGATGCAGTGCGGTTTTCTAACTGAAGCAGTGCGGTCGGGTGTCTGATGTTGTTCATCTTGTAAGTGACCATTTGATGCAGTGCGGTTTTCTAACTGAAGCAGTGTGGACAGATGTCTGATGTTGTTCGTCTTGTAAAATGCAAAGAAAAAATGTTACTGAAACGACAAATAAAGTAATGTGGTTTACTTCTCCATGTTTTTGGGCTTCACTTACGCCCCATGTGAAGTCCCGTCCACTTCCTCGCATGAGAAAATTTACGTGTAAATAAAAGAAATCAAGCAGCTCGCTTGCCCATCTGATGGGGTGCGGCTTCCTGTCTGAGGCAGTGCATTCTTCTGTCTGATGCAGTACACAAGTTGATTTGGGTGTCGCGAAAAACAAAGTTTCCGCGTTTTGGTAAAATTAAAACTGCTTTTAAACCGTAAGGAATTAGAGAGTGTGTTCTACATGAAAAAGTTGCGTCTCATTGATATCTTTCCAACGGCATATGATTTGAATTATTCCGACCAGCCGTCCGTAAAAATTTCGTGAAAAAACAGCTGCTGCCTCTTGAAGTCAGCCGCACGATTTTCAAAATTAACTAAACACCGTAAGGAATCTCAAAACTATTTCAACATATGAAAGTTGCGCCTTGTCCGTAGCTTTCCAACAGCGTATCATACGTCTCGTTTCAACAAACGGTTAGAAAACTGGAGCAAAAACAGTACTGAAAATTTCAAAAAATTTGAAAAACAGAGTTCCGCGATTTAGTAAATTTGAAACTGCTCTTAAACCGTAACGAATTAGAGAAACATTTATATATGGAAAAGATGCGCCTCCACGATATCTATCCAACGACATATATACATCATCTGGGCTATTCTGTTACGCGTAACAGAATATTATTCTGTTACCCTACTTGAACTGATGAATTCAAGCGGTTGAACTGATGAAATTCGAGCGGTTGAACTGATGCTTTCTATTGCTGTTAAAAATCTTCTTCTTTAGTTCAAATTTTTTTGCAATTTTTTTTGTCGAAACGGGGTGTGTAATATATCGTTGGAAAGCTCTTGACATCCACATTACAATCTTACAAAAAAAATTTGCAAAAAATTATGATTTAAGAGCAGTTTTGAAAAAACCGTTTTTTTCAAAACCGAAAACACGCGTATTTTCTAGTTAATTTTCAAACATTTTGTTGGAATTGAGCAAATGAGATGGCGTTGGAAAGCTTGTGAAAATCCGCATCTTCCGTATATCTATTATTTTTTCAAATTCTATATGATTTAAAAGTAATTTGAAAAAGGTGAAATTCTGGGCGAAATGTTTTTTCACTATTTTTTGCAAACAGTTTTTCGGATTGACGCAAATGATACGGCGTTGGAAAGCTATGGAAAATGCGCAACTTTTGCATATAGAAGTTTTTTCTAATTCCTTATGGTTTAAATACAAATTCAAATACGGTTAAAATTGATTTTGAACGCGGTTTTTTTAAAAGGTTTGTCGAAATGGGGCAAATAATATACTGTTGGATAGCTATCGAAAATGCGAAGCTTAGTCATGTTAAACGTTTTCTTTACTTCGAAACCGTTTAATATTAATTTTGAATAAGGTGAAACCCATTGTGTTGTTTTTTCGTGTCTAAAAAACAGAGTACTCGTACTGATCTATGTCTATGTTTGTACTGAGGTATTTTTCACAGACTAGTTTTGAATGGTTCCGAAAAAAGAATACTTTGAACGGATGTCTTTATGATTTTGTACTTGCTCTCATCTTTTAAGAGTAATTTTGAAATACGGTGAGACTCATCGTGTTGTTTTTCTGTCTGAAAAAAAGAGTACTTGTACTGATCTATGTGTGTGTTTGTACTGAGGTATTTTTCAGAGTAATTTTGAATGGTTCCGAGAAAAGAGAACTTGCACTGATGTTTGTATGGTTTTGTACTAAGCATGTTTTCACATACTAGACTTCACTCTGTTTTTTGGGTATCATAGTCCCCGAACTTGCATGGTTTATATCGTTGAACTAAATGATATTTTTTCAAAAGGAAATAATTTTGTGTATTTGTTTCTTTTTAACTCTGCAAGATGTTTTGGACTTCTCTTGTTTTGCGACTTGAACTTTTACCATTTGATTTTTCATTGGGTTTCATTTTGTTTGAGCTTTTTTCTCAAACTTATCTGGGATGTCGTGTTGAACTTACAAATTTTTTAATTGTGAACTTGTTGTGTTTTTGCAATGCCAATATTTAGGAGAGCAGGGAAGGACAAAGGAAATAATTTCATGTGTTTGTTTTTTTAACTCAATTTTCTTGCAAGATGTTTTGGACTTCTCTTGTTTTGCAACTTGAACATTTACCATTTGGGTTTTCATTGGGTTTCATTTTGTTTGAGCTTTTTTCTAAAACTTTTCTGGGACGTCGTGTTGAACTTATTTTTTTTTAATTGTGAACTTGCTGTGTTTTTGCAATGCCAATATTGAGGAGAGCAGGGCGAGGACAACAATAGAAGGAAGCTGCATGTGGTGATCGTGGAAGCACTAGAGGGTTGAGCCACAACGGTGGTTGATGGCAAGGTGGCACGACACGACATGCGGCGGAGAGGCATGGCGACGGGTGGGCGGCGCACTGACATGACACTTGAGATGTGCCTGCTGGACTGACCTCCTTGTCCCATCTGGACGGATCAGTTGCAGAACTTGGACGTTTTCTCGGACGTCAACGTTACAGAATACCAAAACCTAACCATCTTTTATTTTTCAAATTGATCATTTTTAATCCATACTGATCAGTATTTTTGATTTAAACCATTTTTTTATTCTTGCATGCACATCAAGCTGTCATGTACCTATACCTTCTTTGAAGTAGCAATCATCTCATCATATATAGAAATTTTTTCACACATATAATACATGTACATGAATAACATATACATGGTCAGATCAGTACCTAGCAGCAATAGCAGTGGTTACCAACACACATACACATGAACCGATAACGAACTTGCACATGGCCTGACAAACAAAAAGCACATAAACTGGCAAAAAAACATAGTACACATTAACAGATAATCCCCATGACTAATGGTAGAACTTTGTTGTACCTAGGTTCATCTATTTACCGAAAGTAGGACTTCTCAGTTTTATTAAATTGAACTGATGTTTAAATGTTCACCATTTTTGGCCTATAGATTAGAATACTGAGATCACCATATATGCTGAAGGTCCCGACAGTACAGAGTTACAAACAAATTCTAAACACCATATATGCCGAAGGTCCCATCAACAGAGTTACCAAACAAATTATTTGTCCAATGACAACATAAGAGTCACGACCAACAATCACAAACAACACTAGCTCGACCGCGGGCATGTGTGTGCGGCAAGGGGAGGAGATACTCCGATGCTAGATGTGTAGAGATAACAAGCTCTTCATGCATAGAAGACGATGGATGACTCGCGTAGTAGGCCTTGAATTGCTTGCCTGATGGCTATGGATCATGCAAAATCCTGTCCAAAAGATCACATTATTTTCACCAAACTGATCTCTTGAACTTGCTCCACAACAATCTCTGAACCTCCTACAAGAAAAGCCATTATTTTAATGTTCATACGAATACCTACAAGCAATGATCACAAAAAATTAGCGAACATTTCTTTTAAAGACTTATGCAACAATAATTAGAACCATAAAAATAGGGTGAAACTATGGTAACTACATTACATATCATCTAGATTCTAGCAATAACCGTTTTGCATGATCATTGGCATTTGGAATAGCATCCAACAACAATTAGAGTTCTATAAGACCGCATCTGTACTTATTTTTGAAGATGTATTTGTACTGCCCAAAAGCATAAGCTGAAGCACAAAATAAACATTTAAATACATTTGTGCTCACAGGAATAATCACACACCTAGAGAGCATGTTCTTTTCACATCTTCCCAACTACTCAATTAGCAAAGCAGCACATCTACACATTTTAATAGCAGGAGCAAAGAAAGAGAGAGATTGATATGAGAGAGTGTCGTTGAAGCACGCTAAGGACTCCCATCAGCGCTCAACTTGGACGGCTGCCAGCAACCATGGTGGACGTGCCAGTGGTGGTGCGGCATGGCCAGATCAGGCCGCTAGCTGATATTCCAACACATCTTGTTAGCGCACCAGGGAAATAGCAAGTTTTCCATAAAAATGTTATCCATACTAGGTAAGGCCAAAGCTACAGGACAATACCTTTTCTGGAGCTAGCTACTACATGTACTGACTCCTACACCACTGTAGCGTCCCTGTATCCTCCTTGCGCGGGCAACCACTAGGGATCAAGCGATGCTACCGCTCGACACATTTGAACCACCTGTAGGAATCAAAGTGAACGGAAGGGATTCAAACACATCAATGGACACATGTACTACACAACAATGTGCACCTGTACTGTCCATGACAACAAACTAACAAAAATTAAATTTTCGTTCAACTATTGCAGACTTTTGAGTAGTACACGCACAACCTGACAAGGCAATGTACAAGTTCATGTGAAAAGAACAACCAAGTTAATGTACAGTAACATCATAAGTTCAAAAATAAAAATAAAAAAAGTTTTGTATTGTTTTTGCTATAACGACTAAGTTAATGTATGCCATGGGGATGGACTAGGACAGCGTATATCCTTGAGTGGTGGAGAGGGAGATCATGTCACTACCAAATCTATCAGGGTACTGGAAATTCATGGAACATAAGTAAAACCAAACTAATTGATTACAAGCACTCCGATGAACAGAACTTAAATTAGAAATTGAGGTGAACTTAAATAGTGAAAACAAGAGTGTTGCTGCTAGCTTTCCAATCCTAGAACAACTTCTAGGAACGTGTGGAAAACATGCAACATGCCTGAACTTGGTGTGGATTGGTAGTTGAACTTGCTACCCATCCACACTAGTACCAGCGGCACAAGACCGAAGTATTTAAGCAATACCTGATGGCATCAAGAAAACAAGTGACTAAAACATTTAGCAATAAAAGCGATGGTACAGAAAAATTGAACTGATGTTTTTCTGTCATTCCGACAAACCTCCAGCATGTTTTTTTGAATTGATTTTTTTCTATCATTGTACTGTTGCTTTAGGCTTTTCGAATGAGGAGAAAGCCTCTGGCCTATTTGAACATTTACTGAACATTCAAAAATGTTTTGAACTGATGTGAATCCTTTCACCGAACTACTAATACAAATTTTCATGAACCTACCCATTTATACGAACAAGTTCTATTTCTGCTAGGCATTTGCGCACTTTTGTGCTAAGCAAAGAGAGAAAGAAAACAACCTGGAAATGTTTCCTGTCGCCGCACGTCGACGGGGTGTGGATATGGATGAACTGACTGACCCATTTTTCTTGTACTGAAGCTTATTTCCAAAAATTTAAGACAATGCAAATATTATCTACAATATGAACATTTAGTATAGTCTGAACTAAACTCTTTGGCACTTTTGAACTGAGGTAATAGCTGTGAACCTGTGATGAAGAATAGAACTCAAAAAGAAATTTTTTGTAGGTGGAATAAGACGTTGGAGATCGGGTGGACTGGCTACACCTCCTCCTCTGGACTGATTGCTTTGGTAAAGTGGAGCTGATGGAGGCGGAGATCACGAGCACGCCGCGCTTTGGCGACTGCAGGGAATCCCAGCAACTACCAAGTCATCCCCGAGAAGCTTGTAGAGGCGGGCCAGTTGGTCACATGTCATCCCGTGTAAGTTCAACTACCAGGCGTGGTGGCGGAGAGAGGCTTTTGGCGGTGATGTCCGGGAGGTGAGGTGGATGGCTGCGGGCGCGGGCTAGGCGGCGATAGTGAGAGAGTGCCGTTGATGCACGCAGAGGACTACCATCAGCGCTCAACTTGGACGGCTGCCAGCAACCGTGGTGGACGGGCTGGTGGTGGTGCCTTATTTTTTTGTAAATCAAAGCTCCTACATTATGCTATACTTCCATGCAGTTCTTCACTCAAACAATATTGTAACAACCAACATAAAAATAGTTGATCTGGACTTGATCCACTAGCACCAACTTACTGGCTGAATCAAATTTTGTGATTTGAAGCAGCAGCAATAGTCGGACTAAGGGAGACATGCATGCGGTTATATAGTTGAACTTGCATGATCTGCAAATAAGAGCACGACTTATGTACTTACTGGACAATACCATGTGAAACAGTATGATGCTATGTGAACCTTTTTGATGGACGAGCTTTTAATTTTTATTCTCGGTACTTCTCAAAATTGAATATCTGAACCACCAGATAGGGGTGTGGTAACCAAAATTCAGAAGAGTAGAAACTCAATAAGGCACCATACTAAAATAAGAAAATGAACTGAACAGGAAATAAGAATTGCACTGAACTAAAATCAGAATTCGAACTGAGTGTCACAAAAGATGAACTTGTGCATCTGTTTTTTTGCTCCCGCACCGGTGTAACAAATTCAGGATGACATGGATTTGTGTACATATAATAATATGAATCGAGTGAGACAATAAAGAGAGCAGTAAAAGGATTTCGTATTTTCACCTTGAGATGATCTCTCTTTCTGGAGGTCTTGATGGAAAATGCTGGTGTAGGTACCACACAGACACCAACTAAACACCAGGCCTTCTCCAATAAGAAACAATGATCCCTCCTTCGAATGTGTGAACTCAATAACAGTAGTTGAAGTAATAATTTCAGTTTAATCGTTTGAAGAACCAGCTTCAGTGTTTGAATTAGTACCTTTTCAGACGTGCAGACGCAGCCGGAAAGAATTTCTTGTGGAGCTCGAGGGAGCGCTGATCATAGCGCGACAGGGACCATCGAACTACCCGCTACCAGGAGGTTGAGATGCGGAGGAGCATCCACTACCCACGGCGAGGCAGAGGTGCGCCGGCGGGTGACGCAACCTCATTGGAAGCGGGCGGATCCGGGGCCAGTGTGATGCAGCCTCGTTGGAACCAGGCGGCGCGGCGGCAGGAGAAGCATGTACGGCGCATGAATGGAGGGGGTGTGGAGGTGATGTTTCTACGCAAAGGACTTTGTGGGGGTTTTTTTGCTCGTACATTTTCATGCAAGCACTAGTATCTATTTTCTTGATTCTCGGAACTTGGGCGAAGAGAGCATAACAAGGGAAGTGAAGCAATGCCAGCACCAAGTACCTACATAAGAATTGAACTGAATGAAATCTAGGAATTGAGCTTAAAGAAAAACTGGACATTATAGGTACACTGAAAAATAAATTGTACCTTTTCTGCCTTTTTTTGTTTTTACCATGAACTTGCCAGGTTATGGAGTTCGAACTTTCTATGTGATTTTTTCAAACTTTTCCAAGTTTTTATTTAAATTCGTAGTGATCAGCAAATTGTTTTCTTATATAGGTCCAAATGAAACGGTTTTTAATTTTCTTTTTGTACATATTTTCTTGTTTCTGGTCTTAATCTTATTTCCCAACAATCTATTTTTTGAACTGATGTAAATTCATGTTTGATCTTACTAGCTCTCGGTCAAAAGAACTCACGAACGAGATGGAACTAGAGAAATATGATAGATCAAATATGGCAAAAAAGTGCAACTCAAACTGTTTGACGGATGGGCAAATGTACAAGTTCACATAAAAAGAACAAGTTCATGTACAGTAACGTTGAAGTGCACAAAGATACCTAAATATAATTTGTGTACTTTGAAATAGTTTATTCTACTTCCAAAATACTTCATTTGTTTTGAAATATGAACTTCTATATTTATTTCCTTAGAACTTATTATTAGAGAGCCCATTTATTATTAGAGAGACTCTTTTTGTTTCAATTCAAAAATGAGCACATGTTATTATTAGGTATCAATATAATCAAAACTTGTTGTTGCAGAACCCATTGTGTCGCATGCAGAAAGTCTCCTGACCTGTTAACATATGGTTGAGAATGCATGAGACCAGCTGTTACTACATGTAACACGACACAGTAACAAACACAAGCAAGGAATAGCAGCATACCAGAGCTTTATCCCTCATCATTTTGCGCATCGAAAAGGCGAGCCTGACAAAAATAGCAGCATACCAGTTTCAACATCGTCGAGTAGCTCTTCCCGCCAGGATGCGAGACGAATGCCTAGACATGAGAAAATAGTGGACAATATAAGACGTTTTTCCACCATAAATTGGGCACTGCAACTCATGAAAGCAAGTGTAAATTTATTATTACTGAGAACTGGTTGGCAAGGACAGGCTTCTCTTCATAGATCCTCGGGAATATTTGAAACTGCTGAAAGTACCCTCGGTAGCTTCTCCCTATGCTTCCTGAACTGAAAAGAAGGAGAAGAGAATGCACTTTGAATAAAACTGTCATCTGAAGTTCAGTCAGCTGCAGAGCCATGCATGAATGTCACAACACAACCATGGCAAGTCTCAGAGCAAAATCAGGACCCGAAACATCAAAAGAACTTACCCTAGTCCGCCAAGGGGTACCCCGCGGTAGCAGTTGTCCATCCATTTCCTGAGCGGATCATAGACGACAACCTTTGGGAAACAAGATAATAATTGTTCAACAATTTCACTGGCTACTGAGTACTAACTAGGCAGAGTAATTTGCACCGGCATTTCAAGTACATGTGCATGCTGGTTGACAGGTTAGCTGAATGTTCAATGACAGAAAAGCGACTCACTTGGTTTTTCGCGATTCCTTCGACGTGTAATCGAAGCATTTTAAAAATCAATGGTATCTGCAGCACAACCATGACCATGGTCAGTATTTATGTAGCAAAGGTAGCATGCATCCTTGGTTCTAAATGCAAAATTTAGGAAGGTGCAGTCCATGTTGACATGCTTGCTTACAACTATGAAGATATTAGTGGTCATGCTAAGCATAGCAACCTTCTTGCCTTCATCATCGAATTTCCTCTGCCAAGTTATTGCTGGTGGCTGAGCACAGTCGACATGCAAGTGTGCCTGAAGCAACAACAACCATGTCAGACCAGTTTTGCTTGCTCAAGACATACAAAGGATTGAAGTAATCAGGGGCATCTTAATTAGCGAATCATCCAAGGAAACAACTGAATAAAAATTTAAAACCGTAATAAGATTAAGGAGAAGCCAAAGAAATGGGAGGAGCTGTTTCAGGTCAGGAGATACATTCGCTTGCTCAAACTCTGAATTTCCCATCTTCAGAAACCGGTGAAGGAGCTAATCCGACTGGAATAGATACAACATGGTCAACAACTCGAAGAACGGAATCACTCACCAGACTTAAAACAAACCAACAATGTATCCGTACACTTGGCAATTAAGCAATGGTGAACTAAAGAACTGCAGAATTAAGCAAATGAGGACTACTAACCAGATAACTTCAGTTTTTACAGAAGAAGTGGTTGGGATCTCATGTTGGCAGTGGGAACCGTGGCCGGAACATTGAAGAAGATGATCTGGAGCATAAGCTCGAGCATGATGGAGTTGTGGACGGCGCCAAGCACGTCGGTGGACTGACGTCGCAGGTGCCGGTGCTGGAAAAGCTCCATCTCTGGCTTTACACATGGCGTCGCGCCAGATGGCGAAAGGGTTCCTGGCGGCCGGGCCTCGCGCGAACTGATGCGTGCGCATCACCTGGCCCGCCGGGACGAGGAGGTGGAGCCGCGCCAGCGGCCGGGAGGTGGAGGCGCGCTGGCGAAGGGGAGGAGGCAGGGGCAGGGAGGATGAGGTCGGGCGGCGCTGCGCGCGGGGAGGGAAGCGGCAGTGTGGTGGTGACGCCAGTGGTCGGTGCGGCCGATCCACTCGCTGCGGAAGAAGGAAGGTGGAAGAAGTGGTGGGCCGCGGGGAGGTTCAGTTCGATGGGCTCCGTCAGCGGCTAGTCATGGCGCCGCGGGCTCCCTCGCTCCGGCTGACGCTGTCGCTCACTCGCTCACGACGGCTGCCTCCGGCGGAAGGAGGTGGGTTAGATTCAGGATGGCTCGAGGAGTTTATATGGTGTAGCTCGTCACGTCCTTATAGAGCCTAGGGGTAACAGAATAATATTCTGTTACTAGTAACAGAATAGTCCAGCCCTATATATATATATATATATATATATATATATATATATATATATATGTATGTGTGTGTGTGTGTGTGTGTGTTTATGCTACTAACATGACATGATTGCAATACCAAATGAAACATCCAATTACACTATATAACAAATACCATAAATATTGCAAGGTTAAAATTCAAAGATGCAACCAATATGGGGTGGGGGTGTATGTCCTGAAATCCTCCAAAATTCCTTCAGAAATCATAGTACATTGTCATTGTAAACTTGGGAAAATGTGCAAAAAATTGAACTCCCTTATGATTAACATTTAACAGGAAAGGAACATCACCTCAACATATAGCTTCTTGAGGAATGGAAAGCATCTCAGGCAACTGACAAATTGGTCTAGGCTGGGGCCGACAGATTCTAGTGCCAAGACCTTCACTGTGCCCAGAATTTGGGTGAAGCATTGCTGGATGACAGACGAACATACATCTTCAAAACTAGAAATAATGTTGATATCAAGAAGAAGAAGAGGTATAAGGCGACTGTTGTACCTGAAAGTAGCAGTATTTGACATACGAGTAGCCCACCGCTGTCAATTTCGGTGCAGAAATGGCATTGATTCTTGTTGGACCTTGTTGATCAACTCCAAGTAATCTCTCAAGTGAAGGTGTGTCCTCAATAGCCATATTGTGGTCCACCTTTTGTGATCTCTCGTTGTAGCACTAGCAACACACATAAATAGTCTGGAGAGTCCTGGAGGTGATGTGGAAGGTACTCGACCAACTCATCGCATGAAGACGAAGGAACTCGAGTGCAGTACAGCCGCGGAGCAGGCGCTCCATGTCATCCTTTAGGATGCAGACGGCAACGAGATCGAGGTGCTTCAGTTGTGGTAGAAAAAGAGCGGGCGCGTCATTAAGAGGGGGGGATGGCAGTTCATGAACTTGGCGAGACGCAACATGGGCACGAAGCGATGCGCGGACGTTGGCAGCAAGCGCATATGCCCATCATTGACACTGAGCTCCTTGAGCTGATCTATGGCGGGGGATCAGAACCACTTGTCAAGCTTGGCGCGGTCCTTGCCATTGGAATGGAACTTGCCCGTGATAAGGCCTCTGATTGGGCCATGGTGACTACCGATGATCTAGGAGAACGATCGAAGCTTTTGCAATAGCTATGGCAGAGTCCGTGGGTGTCGAGGAGGTCGACAGGGGTGAGGATCCATAGGGGGCGCCACCACTGTAAAAGGCCAGTTGTCCTCGCCCCATATTTCACTGAGAGGAGGGATATGATGACTGTCAACATATCATCGAGGAGGTTGCTGATGAAGTCTAGGCCTGTTGGAGTTGCTTGTGATTCTTTCTCGACCCGCCTCCGCTTGTTGGTAGCCTCGCTCTCCACCTCTTCGGCGGCGATGGAAACCTTTGTCTCCATATTCACGCCATGCTCCGGTGCGGGCGGAGAGAGAGGATTGTGCGTGTGGCGAGGAAGGGGGGTGCGGCCGCTCAGGCGCGCCATTAATACAGACCAGTGGGAGAGAGGCGGGCAGCGGTCAAAGGTTATCTCGCTTCTCAGTGAGAACGATTGCTTAATCTATGAATGAAATAGTGCTAGCGATTTTTAGCTGCATATTTTGATAAATCGCAGTATTACAAGGTTGACAAATGGCAATGTTACTAGATTTCCAGTTTGACAAATGGCAACATACCCAATATGACAGATGCAAATCTTACCAAATTGTTTGTACGTGGTTGCACAAGGTCATCCAAAACAACCATTTGCGTTGAAGGGATGTACAAATCCTGCTCGGCACGTTTTCTCTGGGCTTAGCGCCGAAGTCTACCTTTGCATACAGTATTCAATCTGAACCATTTGCATTGAAGAGATGCACAAATCCTGCATTGAATAGCTCGCATGCTTCCCTGTGAGCCTGTGCATTGGAGGACAGCTTGCACGCCTCTCGGTTAGCCTGCTCCATGATAGCATGCCAAGTTTCATGAATTTTAGATGAGTTTTGGATTTACTATAATTTAATAACCAGATGTCTCAATGTTTGCGGCCGAGTGACGGTGGCAGGGTGTTTGACATTCATTCCCATTTCTTGCATGGGACCTAAGCATGCAACCAAGGGCACGAATTTGAATTTTCAACCAATTTATATGCATTAGAGCATGTACCTGTAGTTCAAATTTGAATTATGCACGTAAATGCATTGAAAACTTCATTAATGTATAAAAGTACCCAAACGAACCCCAAAAAATTTCAAATTTTAACACAACACTCATGTTGTTCTATGTTAACACAAGAGAAAAAAATTGAAAGCAATAACAGGCAACAGATTTCGTTTCGTCCCCAAAGATGGCATGTTCCCTACCGAAACCATCAGGTTTGTTGTGAGAAGCTCTGGTTTGTGAGAAGCTTATACCCAAACCTGCCCCAAATGGGACAAATTTTTACCATGGCATGTTGATGCCACTCCATGATAGCATGCCAAGTTTCATGAATTTTAGACGAGTTTTGGATTTACTAGAATTTAAAAACTAGGTATCTCAATGTTTGTGGCCGAGTGACGGTGGCAGGATGTTTGACATTCATTCCCATTTCTTTCATGGGATCTAAGAATGCAACCAAGGACACATATTTGAATTTTCAACCAATTTATATGCATTAGATCATGTGCATGTAGTTCAAATTTGAATTATGCACATAAATGCATTGAAAACTCAATTAATGTATAAAAATGTCCAAATGAACCTCGAAAATATCCTAAAACTAACACAACACTCATGTTGTTCTATGTTGACACTAGAAAAAAATTGAAATCAAGAAGAGGCAACGAATATCATTTCGTCTAGAAAGGTGAAACATTCCCTACCATAACCCTGAGGCTTGTTGTGAGAAGCTCTGGATTGTGAGAAGCTTGTATACCCCAACCTGCGCTTAAATGGGACAATATTTTTACCACTGCAGGTTGATGTCGTTCAATGCTAGCGTGTCCAGTTTCATAAATTTTAGACGCGTTTTTGATTTACTAGAATTTAAAAACCATGTATCTCAATGTTAGAGGCCGAGCGACGGTGGCAAGGTGTTTGACGTTCATTCTCATTTCTTGCATGGGACTTAAGCATGTAACCAAGGACACACATTCCAATTTTGAACCAATTTATATGCACTTGAGCATGTGCATGTAGTTCAAATTTGAATTATGCACATGAATGCATAGAAAACTCAGATAATGTATAAAAACTTCCAAGCGAACCCCGAAAAATCCCAAGAAATGACACAACAATGTGTTGTTCTATGCTGACATGAGAAAATTTAGAAAGTAAGAAGAGGCAACAGATATCGTTTGTCCCCCAAGGTGACACATTCCCTACCGAAACCATCAGGCTTGTTGTGAGAGAAGCTCCGGTTTGCGAGAAGCTTATACCCAAATCGGCCCCAAATGGGAAAATATTTTTACCACGGCATGTCGACGCCGTTCCATGATATCATGTCAAGTTTCATGAATTTCAGCCGAGTTTTCGATTTACTAGAATTTTGAAACCATGTATCTCAATGTTAGCTGTAGAGCGATAGTGTCAAGGTGTTTGACATTCATTCTCATTTCTTGCATGTGACCTGAGCTTGCAACCAAGGACAAACATTTGATTTTTCAACCCGCTTTTATGGACTGGAGCATGTGCATGTAGTTCAATTTTGAATTATGCACATAAATGCCTAGAAAACTCAGTTAATGTATAAAAATGTCCAAACGATCCCCGAAAAAATACAAAAATTGCACAGCACTCCTGTTGTTTTATGTTGGCACGAGAAAAAAATTTGAAAGTAAGAAGAGGCAACAGATATTGTTTCGTCCCCCAAGGTGGCACGTTCCCTACCGAAGCCATTAGGCTTGTATTGAGAGAAGCTCTGGTTTGCGAGAACCTTATACCATAACCTGCCCTAAATGGTACAATATTTTTTACCCCAGCATGTTGATGCCATTCCATGATAGCATGCCAAGGTTCATGAATTTCAGACGGGTTTTGTATTTACTAGAATTACAAAATCATGCACCTCAGCGTTTGCCGGAGAGCCACGATGCCGTGGTGTTTGAAATTCATCCCCATTTCTTGCATGGGACATAAGCATAAACCCATGGACACATATATTATTTCACAACCCATGTTGGTGCACCCGGGCATGTGCATGTAGTTTAATTTTGAATTGTGCTCCCGAAATGCCTAGAAAACCAAGTTAATGTATACAAATGTCCAAACGACCCCTGAATAATTCCAATTTTTTTGACGACACAACTATAGTTGCATGTTCACTGCAGATAAAAGTTCTAGCAATTCAAACACCGTCCAATGTAGATGTGACCCCATTATGTAATTAAAATCAAGACGAAAAATCAAGTAGATCGCACATAGTTTATTATCACCAACCGTGTGAGATGCAGTACATAATATCCTGGAGCACCGTCAGTGTATAGTTCGCCTATGGCTTACGCGAGAAGGTGCGTCAGCTATAGTCCACAGCTGGCGTGTCAAGCACACTAGCTCGCTCCCAAAATAGTCCCGCCTCTACATCCCTCACAATCTCAAAAATATCTGCTCACCCTTGATCCAAATTTTCAGTTGCCCCGCCTTGTTACTCCCGCCTAGTAAAAATTTCAGTTGCCGCGGTATTTCCTCAAATACCACGTTAACCACCCCCTGCACACACACCACACACTCCCCAAAACCTCCGCTCACAGACACAGACCACCCTCGAAACCATTGGCAGGTCGCCGCCATCGCCACCGCCTCCATCCTCAACCTCTGCCTGTGTGTCATGGAGCTCAAGGAGCCAATGTCCCAAGAGAGGTTTATCGCGGCCTCTTCGCCCGACGCCGGTGAGGTGGCCGCCGAGGTGTCCCCGTTGTCCTCCGCGGGCTATTTATCGATCCGCCGTTGCCAGTCCCTCGATCCGCCCGCCGCCGTGCCTCTACACCGGTTCGAGGACTTCCCCGTCCTCCCTCGGATCCGGTAGCCGACGAGGTCCTACCTCGGGGTCCGGAAGCGGTGGTGGGGGACGTGGGTCGCCAAGATTATAGATCGGGATACCCACTCCCACTAGTGGCTCGGTAGCTTCCACACGGCCGAGCTCGCGGCTCTGGAGTACGACCACTGGCAGGTCTGCTACCACTGTGTGGCTAGGCTCAATTTCCCCTTGGCAAACGTCTGGTCCACCTTGTTGCGCCGAGCCAGGGGTGGTGATCTCGAGTATGGCGCAGGAGGACCGTGAGGCATGGGAGCGCCTCAAGGCCAAGGCTGCCGACGAGTCCTACATGCAAGAGCTCCACCGGCAACACCCAGAGCTCATGGAGGCAGAGCGGGCGATGTTTGTCGTCGCGGAGGGCGGCGAGGTTATCGCGCTCTCCTCCGATGACAAGGTCAAAGGCAGCAAGGACGGCGACGTCAAGGGCAGCAAGGTTATCGCGCTCTCCTCCGATGACGAGGTCAAAGGTGGTAAGGACGGTGGCGCGGAGGGCGTCGAGGTGGGCAGCGAGGACAAGGAGATCGACATCGACGAGTGGAGGAGTGTCTTCCCCAATGACTCCGACGATGGCACCGGCTTGGACCCGGCTCGCGGTACACCGTACCCGACGAGGAAGGATTGGCTCGACCTCCACTTTGACAGAAAGTAGTTTAGCTCAGTTCAAATTTATGTTTTATGTTCGGTTATGCAAAACTATCTGTGTTTATGTTTGAATGCATGCTACTTTCGGTTGAAACTGTTTTGAACTTGATCAAATTGATGTTTACAACGTTAAGTTTAGGGATTGACTAGAAACGACCAAAAATTGCTGGAGTATATATATATCCACTAAGGGTTTTAGTCCTTTAACTTTTAAAGGATCGGCTAGAGATGGCCTTATGCCTTGTTTATTTCAGTTCTTCACAATGTGATGCTCTATATGTCCAACTATTTGCCGGGCAGTTCAATTTCATCAATAACAGTTTCAATAATACCACTATGAATTATGATATTTGGTTGCTGCTAAGGATATTGCAGTTAACATGCCTTTTCATTTTTTAACAATAACTAGTGCACTTTAGACCTGCACAGTACCAGTTCGAATGATTATTTGCTTGTTTTTAAATGTTATGCCTGATGTAGTTAAAACACCTTTCCACTTCTTGTTTTGCTTAACTAGCATGCTTAAGCCTGCACACTGAAGCTATGATTTGTAGATTATGTTGTCTAGCATGGATATATTTGGTTGATGTTTAGCCTGTTGTGCTTAACATGCCTTTATATGTACTCATACAGTACAATATTGAGAATAGTGTTGTTTCCCATCGAGGTTAGTTTCATCGCACTGCTTATATGTACTCACTGTTCAGGATATCGGTAGCTGGTACCATATAGCCTGGGGGATGATAAGGGATTAATCTTCGAATAGGACATTTCATTGAATATATCTTTATCCCATTTATCAGTAGGTTAACAAGGGCCATATTTAATATATCTAAGGCTACATAGCAACATGCATTGTACTGAATGACTAAATATGCAATCCCAGACTACATAGCAACAAGGAAGAGTGTTACCTTAATGTTCTGATGATGTCTAGATAAACATGTAATAAAATCTTATATAATGGGATGGAGGGAGTGTTGTACTACATCATTCTGCAATTGTTGTTTAGCTTCTAATATTAACTTGGTGCTTTTAGGTAGATATGTCATTGCCAAAGATCCACACTTCGACCCTTTCTATGTATGGGGCAATGAGATATTCATGAACCAACATCAAGTGAGGAAACTGATAAATATTGTTATTCAAATGGGTCAAAAGATGTCAATCAAACTATTTGTTTACACTTTATGCAAGACAACCGTGAGCTGCAGGATGGTAAGTAAGAACCCTATAGCCTTCTTTTTACTTCCCGTAATGAGTTGTGTTAGATGACAATTTCTAAATCTTTTTTCCTTTGAAGTGGATCCTAAAGCAGTTTACTCAAGATTAGCTCTCAAACTACATGATTGGCCGCCAGTGATCACAAGGGGTTGGACCAGAGTCGTGCGTGCCTTCTGCATCCAGGAGAGTACAATAGGGCCATTCTGCTTCACCTTGTTAAGCAACCAGAATGTCTATCGCCGCTTTCTTTACCATCTGTAATAGTACAAGTATAGAACCCCGATTCATCATTCTTTATTTGGTGCTTATGTAATTCTTAAACATATGTACCTGTGAATCAAATAATGCATTGGTTGTTTTAACCTGATGGATATGAATAAAGCTATAGCCTACTTTCAAGTTTAAATTAGGTACAATTTTAAATAGCAGCAATTAATTAGGGCGAAATTACGGTGTGCAGGTCATTATGGCGCACACAGTTAATAAAGCACAATGTGTGTGATATACATCATAATCCGACATGGTTCACGGAGAGGAAACGTCTGTAATAGTGCACACAGTTGCTGTTTGCAAAGCGTGTGTGATGCCAGACACTATCACATACGGTGCGGGAAAACTAAATGTGTGTGAATGTCTACCTATCGTACATGGTTTATAATCATGAACTGTTTGTGATATGCCTGGCATCATAAACGTAGAGCCGGTTTGGTACGTGCCTAGAAAACTCCTATGCCTGGAATCTGCCTGGTTTTAGGTAAAACCACAAAACTCCGACTGCGATGGCAATGCAAGCACAAACGAGTAGCAAGGATGAAGCATTTGGGATATTCGAGACATTGGAAATGGTTATATAGGGGCAACTGTATGCATCAAGACTCCATATCCCCGACGGTTTCTGGGTCGTGTGGGAAGGACCCCCCTATCGCCCACACTCACTTGGCGACGGTTCCAAAATCCGTCGCGGGAAGGGGTTAAAAACAGTTTGTATAGCACCGATGCATACCAGTGCTAACTCAATCATGCACTAATCATACATGGAAATGCGCACGATCAAGATCAGAGACTCACAGGAAGATATCACAACACAACTCTAGACACAAAATAAAATAATACAAGGTTTATATTACAAGCCAGGGGCGAGGGCTCAAATACATAAGCTCGAATACACAAGAGTCAGCAGAAGCAACAATATCTGAGTACATACATAATTAGACAAGTTTGCCTTAAGAAGGCGGAGGAAAACAACGCCATCTAGATGGAAAAGGCGCATGCCTCCTAGGAACCTCCAAACTACTTCTGGTCATCGGTCTTCACATAGTAGTAAGCTCAGTCGGTGTAGTAGTAGTCATCTATGGGGTCAGCTAACTTCGGGGATCCATCATCTAATCGCAGCAATCGGGTATGGGGAAAAAAGGGGTAGCAGAGCAACCGTGAGTATTTATCCAAAGTACTCGCAAGTCTTCACTACAAAAAATACACTTTCGTGATGATACGTGTTTGTCACCGTAGGTCGCTTTTTCTGTCATGCATGTACATCCATGACGATTTTATGACAGAATCAAGACAGTCATACATGTGCTGCCGTAGAAGTGTTCCATGACAATACCAAAATTATCATCACGGAAGTGTTCACTTCCATGACAATAAATGGAGCGTCAGGGAAGTGCTTTCGTCAAGGGTAACTGACACATGGCATCCACCATAACGGGTTGCCATTAAGCTATCGGGTCCGGTTTTGGATCTGATAACCCGTTAACAGCAATGACCAATGGCGATTTTCCACGTGTAAAATTCTCATTGGCCGAAAGAAGCACGTGTCAACTCCTCGTTGGGACACATGTCATCCAGCGAGTGGAAGGGACACAACTATGATACGTTGACATGTGGATCAGCCCAATTGTGGCCCATTCAGGTCAAAAGGCCAGTCTGTTTGACTTGGTCAAAAGGTGGCAGGCCAGCCCATGGAAAGCCTGTTAGCGGCCTGTTCGCATATAGCCCTTTTATAGCCTGCTAACTCACGGCCCATTATGGCCTATCCAAATCTGGCCCAGTAGCTTCATGTGGGCCGTCCAATATGATTCCATCCCATTGTAACTTCCGGCCCATGTATGGCCCATGACGCCTTTCGGCCCATATGAGGCCTTTTGTAACCATGCTATGGAGGTAGCAGCGGATTTTTATTTATTTGCAGAGGTAGCAGCAGATGGATATTCGACGAGGAGTGAAATGATGGCTGCTTCCTGATGTCTACTACACAACCTTCTTCTTGTAGATGTTCTTGGGCCTGCAAGTGCACAGGTTTGTAGGACAGTAGCAAATTTCCCTCAAGTGGATGACCTAAGGTTTATCAATCCGTAGGAGGCGTAGGAGGAAGATGGTCTCTCTCAAACAACCCTGCAACCAAATAACAAAAAGTCTCTTGTGTCCCCAACACACCCAATACAATGGTAAATTGTATAGGTGCACTAGTTCGGCGAAGAGATGGTGATACAAGTGCAATATAGATAGTAGATATAGGTTTTTGTAATCTGAAATAATAAAAAAAGCAAGGTAACAAGTGGTAAAAGTGAGCGTAAACGGTATTGCAATGGTAGGAAACAACGCCTAGGGTTCATACTTTCACTAGTGCAAGTTCTCTCAACAATAATAACATAGATAGAACATATGACAAGCCCTCAACATGCGACAAAGAGTCACTCCAAAGCCACTAATAGCGGAGAACAAACGTAGAGATTATGGTCGGGTACGAAACCACCACAAAGCTATTCTTTCGGATCGATCTATAAAAGAGTTCGTACTAGAATAACACCTTAAGATACAAATCAACCAAAACCCTAATGTCACCTAGATACTCCATTGTCACCTCAAGTATCTGTGGGCATGATTATACGATATGCATCACACAATCTCATATTCATCCAACCAACATAAAAGTACTTCAAAGAGTGCCCCAAAGTTTCTACCGGAGAGTCAAGAACGTGTGCCAACCCCTATGCATAGGTTCCCAAGTGTCACGAAACCCGCAAGTTGATCACCAAAACATACATCAAGTGGCACATGATATCCCATTGTCACCACAGATAATCACGGCAAGACATACATCAAGTGTTCATAAAAGACTCAATCCGATAAGATAACTTCAAAGGGCAAATTCAATTCATCACAAGAGAGTAGGGGGAGAAACATCATAAGATCCAACTACAATAGCAAAGCTCGGGATACATCAAGATCGTGCCATAGATGGAACACGAGAGAGAACACGAGAGAGAGAGAGATCAAAACACATAGCTACTGGTACATACCCTCAGCCTCGAGGGTGAACTATTCCCTCCTCGTCATGGATAGCGCCGGGATGACGAAGATGGCCTCCGGTGATGGGATCCCCCTCCGGCAGGGTGCCGGAACGGGGACCCAATTGGTTTTTGGTGGCTACAGAGGCTTGCGGCGGCGGAACTCCTGATCTATCTTCTGTTCTGGAAGTTTTAGGGTACGTAGGTATCTATGGGTGCAAGGGGTACGTCGGTGGACCTCCGGGGGGCTCACTAGGGGGGCGCGCCCCCCACCCTCGTGAGCACCTCCCGTATCTTCTGACGTGGGGTCCAAGTCCATCAGGTGGGTTTCCTTCCAAAAATAACTTCTCCAGTTGATTTCGTTCCGTTTTGACTCCGTCTGATATTCCTTTTCCTCGAAACACTGAAATAGGCATAAAACAGCAAATCTGGGTTGGGCCTCCGGTTAATAGGTTAGTCCCAAAAATAGTATAAAAGTGGATAATAAAGCCCAATATTGCCTAAAACAGTAGATAAAGTATCATGGAGCAATCAAAAATTATAGATACGTTGGAGACGTATTCAGCATCCCCAAGCTTAATTCCTGCTCATCCTCGAGTAGGTAAATGATAAAAAAGAATTTTTGATGCGGAGTGATACTTTGGCATAATTTCCATGTAAATCTTCTTAATTGTGATATGAATATTCAGATCCGAAAGATTCAAGACAAAAGTTCATATTGACACAAAAATAATAATACTTCAAGCATACTAATCAAAGCAATCATGTCTTCTCAAAATAGCATGGCAAAAGAAAGTTCATCCCTACAAAATCATATAGTTAGGCTATGCTTCATTTTCGTCACATAAAGATGTTACCAACTTCTATACCCCCGAGGACAAGCCAAGCAATTGTTTCATACTTAAATAATCTCAAACTTTTTCAACCTTCACGCAATACATGAGCGTGAGCCATGGATATAGCACTATGGGTGGAATAGAATATGGTGATGGGGATTGTGTGGAGAAGACAAAAAAATGAGGAAGTCTCACGTTGACGAGGCTAATCAACGGGATATGGAGATGCCCATCAATTGATGTCAACATGAGGAGTAGGGATTGCCATGCAACGGATGCACTAGAGCTATGAATGCTCAACAAAAGAAAACTAGTGGGTGTGCATCCAACTTGCTTGCTCATGAAGACCTAGGGCATTTGAGGAAGCCCATCATAGGAATATACAAGCCAAGTTCTATAATGAAAAATTCCCACTAGTATATGAAAGTGATGAAATGAGAGACTCTCTATCATGAAGATCATGGTGCTACTTGGAAGCACAATATATGAGACCCACTACATGAAGAACAAGGTGCTACTTTGAAGCACAAGTGTGGAAAAAGAGATAGTAGCATTGCCCTTTTTATTTTTTGGGGGCCTTTCTTTTTTCTTTTGGCCTTTCTTCTTTTTTTTATTTTCTTTTTTGGGCCTTTCTTTTTTTTGGCCTTTCTCTTTTTTTTTATTTGGGCAATTCTCTAATAATGATGATCATCACACTTCTATTGATTACAACATAAGGATTACAAGTCGAAACTTAGAACAAGATATGACTCTATATGAATGCCTCCGGCGATGTACCGGGATGGTGCAATGAATCAAGAGTGACATGTATGGAAAATAATGCATGGTGGCTTTGCCACAAATACGATGTCAACTACAAGATCATGCAATGGCAATATGACAAAAGTAATGTATATCATGATGATGATAATGGAAGTTGCATGGCAATATATCTCGGAATGGCTATGGAAATGGCATGATAGGTAGGTATGGTGGCTGTTTTGAGGAAGATATAAGGAGGCTTATGTGTGATAGAGCGTATCGTATCACGGGGTTTGGATGCACCGGCGAAGTTTGCACAAACTCTCAAGGTAAGAAAGGGCAATGCACGGTACCGAAGAGGCTAGCAATGGTGGAAAGGTGAGAGTGCGTATAATTCATGGACTCAACATTAGTCCAAAGAACTCATATACTTATTGCAAAAATTTAGAAGTCATCAAAAATTCAAGTACTACGCGCATGCTCCTAGGGGGATAGATTGGTAGGAAAAGACCATTGCTCGTCCCCGACCGCCACTCATAAGGATGCACAAGCCAGGTACACTTCATGCTTCAAATTTGTTACACAACTTTAACCATACGTGCATGCTACGGGACTTGCAAACTTCAACACAAGTATTTCTCAAATTCATAATCACCCAACTAGCATGACTTTGATATTATCACCTCCATATCTCAAAACAATTATCAAGCATCAAACTTATCTTAGTATTCAACACACTCATAAGAAAGTTTCACATATCTTTAATACCAAGTATATTAACATTAAGCAAACTACCATGCTATTAATGACTCTCAAAATAATCTAAGTGAAGCATGAGAGATCAATAGTTTCTTTAAAACAAATCCACCGCCGTGCTCTAAAAGATCTAAGTGAAGCACTAGAGCAAAAATATCAAGCTCAAAAGATATAAGTGAAGCACATAGAGTATTCTAGTATATTCCGATTTGTGTAAGGCTCTCTCTCATTAAAGAATTTCATATCTTGATACTTATTCAAACAGCAAGCAAAGCTAAAGAAAACTACATTGCAAGGATAGCACAACTCATGTGAAGAAGCAAAAACTTAGGCTCAACCGATACTAACCGATAGTTGTTGAAGAAGAAAGGTGGGATGCCTACCGGGGCATCCCCAAGCTTAGATGCTTGAGACTTCTTGAAATATTATCTTGGGGTGCATTGGGCATCCCCAATCTTGAACTTTTGTGTCTCCTTAATTCCTCTCATATCATGGTTTCTCTTTTTATCGAAAGCTTCATTCACAACAAACTCAACAAGAACTCGTGAGATAGGTTAGTATAAACCAATGAAAAACCTTATCATTTTCTACTGTAACAAATCACTAAAATTATTATTCAACATTGAATACTAAATGCCTATGTATATTTAATACTCCTATCATCAAATAGAATCATTAAACAAGCAAACATACGCAAACAATGCAACCATAACAGCAATCTGTCAAAACAGTACAGTATATAAAGAATGCAAGAGTATCAATACTTCCCTGACTCCAAAAATTATGAACTAAAATTCTCACTGTAATAAATTTATCAGAGCTCAATATGCAAAAAGATTCAACGTTAGACCATGCTCTGAATTTTCTAGGGAATTTTTGCAACAGCGGTAAACTTTCTGTTTTCAAACAGCAACATGCAAACTAGCAAAATAAGCATGGCGAAGGCTATCCTTGACTTTTTTATTGAAACTAAAGAGGCAAAACACAATTCTAACTAACAGCAAGCAAAAACTAACAAAATAAAGTGACGCTCCAAGCAAAACACATATCATGTGGGGAATAAAAATATAGCTCCAAGTAAAGTTACCGATGAACGAAGACGAAAGAGGGGATGCCTTCCGGGGCATCCCCAAGCTTAGTTGCTTGGTTGTCCTTGAATATTACCTTGGGGTGCCTTGGGCATCCCCAAGCTTATTCTCTTTCCACTCCTTATTCCATTGTCCATCGAATCGTTACCCAAAACTTGAAAACTTCAACCACATAAAACTCAAAACAAAAACTCGTAAGCTCCGTTAGTATAAGAAAATAAAACCACCACTTAGGTACTGTAATGAACTCATTCTAAATTCATATTGGTGTAATATATACTGTAATCCAACTTATCTATGGTTCATACCCTCCGATACTACTCACAGATTCATCAAAATAAGCAAACAACACATATAAAACAGAATCTGACAAAAATAGAACAGTCTGTAGTAATCTCTATAAAACGTATACTTCTGGAACCCCAAAAATTATGAAATAAATTGATGGACCTGAGAAATTTGTTTATTAATCATATTCAAAAAGAATCAACCTAAAAGCACTCTCCAGTAAAAAATGGCAGCTATTCTCGTGAGCGCTAAAGTTTCTGTTTTTCACAGCAAAATCACATAAACTTCACCCAAGTCTTCCCAAAGGTTCTACTTGGCACTTTATTGAAACAAAAGCTATAAAACATGATTACTACAGTAGCATAATCATGTGGACACACAAAAACAGTAAGGATAAATATTGGGTTGTCTCCCAACAAACGCTTTTCTTTAATGCCTTTCTAGCTAGGCATGATGATGACAATGATGCTCACAAAAAAGATAAGAATTGAAATGTAACGGGAGCATCATGAAGCATATGACTAGCACATTTAAGTCTAACCCACTTCCTATGCATAGGGATTTTGTGAGCAAACAACTTATGGGAACAATAATCAACTAGCATAGGAAGGTAAAACAAGCATAGCCTCAAGAATTTAAGCACATAGGGAGGAAACTTGAAATTATTGCAATTCCTACAAGCATATATTCCTCCCTCATAATAATTTTCAGTAGCATCATGAATGAGTTCAAAAATATAACCAGCACCTAAAGCATTCTTTTCATGATCTACAAGCATAGAAAATTCACTACTCTCCACATAAGCAAAATTCTTCTTTATAGCATACATATCATCACAATAATCATCATAGATAGGAGGCATGCTTTCATCATAGTAAATTTGCTCATCAAAGCTTGGGGGACAAAAAATATCATCTTCATCAAACATAGCTTCCCCAAGCTTGTGGCTTTGCATATCATTAGCATCATGGATATTCAAGGAATTCATACTAACAACATTGCAATCATGTTCATCATTCACATATTTTATGCCAAGAATTTTATGTAATTCTTCTTCTAGCACTTGAGCACAATTTTCCTTTCCATCATACTGACGAAAGATATTAACAAGGTGAAGCGTATGAGACAAACTCAACTCCATTTTTTTATAATTTTCTTTTATAGACTAACTAGTGCTAAAACAAGAAACAAAAAGATTCGATTGCAAGATCTAAAGATATACCTTCAAGCACTCACCTCGCCAAAAAAGAGCTTAGTTGACGGAGTGTGAGTACCCTTTACCTTTGCCTCCCCGGCAACGGCGCCAGAAAAGAGCTTGATGTCTAATACAAAACCTTCTTCTTGTAGACGTTGTTGGGCCTGCAAGTGCACAGGTTTGTAGGACAGTAGCAAATTTCCCTCAAGTGGATGACCTAAGGTTTATCAATCCGTAGGAGGCGTAGGAGGAAGATGGTCTCTCTCAAACAACCCTGCAACCTAATAACAAAAAGTCTCTTGTGTCCCCAACACACCCAATACAATGGTAAATTGTATAGGTGCACTAGTTCGGCAAAGAGATGGTGATACAAGTGCAATGTGGATAGTAGATATAGGTTTTTGTAATCTGAAATAATAAAAACAGCAAGGTAACAAGTGGTAAAAGTGAGCGTAAACGGTATTGCAATGGTAGGAAACAAGGCCTAGGGTTCATACTTTCACTAGTGCAAGTTCTCTCAACAATAATAACATAGATAGAACATATGACAAGCCCTCAACATGCGACAAAGAGTCACTCCAAAGCCACTAATAGCGGAGAACAAACGTAGAGATTATGGTCGGGTACGAAACCACCACAAAGCTATTCTTTCGGATCGATCTATAAAAGAGTTCGTACTAGAATAACACCTTAAGATACAAATCAACCAAAACCCTAATGTCACCTAGATACTCCATTGTAACCTCAAGTATCCGTGGGCATGATTATACGATATGCATAACACAATCTCAGATTCATCCAACCAACATAAAAGTACTTCAAAGAGTGCCCCAAAGTTTCTACCGGAGAGTCAAGAACGTGTGCCAACCCCTATGCATAGGTTCCCAAGTGTCACGAAACCCGCAAGTTGATCACCAAAACATACATCAAGTGGCACATGATATCCCATTGTCACCACAGATAATCACGGCAAGACATACATCAAGTGTTCATAAAAGACTCAATCCGATAAGATAACTTCAAAGGGGAAACTCAATTCATCACAAGAGAGTAGGGGGGAGGAACATCATAA
The DNA here is from genome assembly GCF_002162155.2 of Triticum dicoccoides. NCBI lineage: Eukaryota > Viridiplantae > Streptophyta > Magnoliopsida > Poales > Poaceae > Triticum > Triticum dicoccoides. Next base: position 229,234,249 of record NC_041393.1, on the reverse strand, counting down.
GATCCAACTACAATAGCTAAGCTCGGGATACATCAAGATCGTGCCATAGATGGAACACGAGAGAGAACACGAGAGAGAACACGAGAGAGAGAGAGAGAGAGAGAGAGAGAGAGAGAGAGAGAGAGAGAGAGAGAGATCAAAACACATAGCTACTGGTACATACCCTCAGCCTCGAGGGTGAACTACTTCCTCCTCGTCATGGATAGCATCGGGATGACGAAGATGGCCTCCGGTGATGGGATCCCCCTCCGGCAGGGTGCCGGAACGGGGTCCCGATTGGTTTTTGGTGGCTACAGAGGCTTGCGGCAGCGGAACTCCCGATCTATCTTCTGTTCTGGAAGTTTTAGGGTACGTAGGTATATATGGGTGCAAGGGGTACGTCGGTGGACCTCCGGGGGGCTCACGAGGTAGGGGGGCGCGCCCAGGGGGGAGGGTGCGCCCCCCACCCTCGTGAGCACCTCCCGTATCTTCTGACATGGGGTCCAAGTCCATCAGGTGGGTTTCCTTCCAAAAATAACTTCTCCAGTTGATTTCGTTCCGTTTTGACTCCGTCTGATATTCCTTTTCCTCGAAACACTGAAATAGGCATAAAACAGCAAATCTGGGCTGGGCCTCCGGTTAATAGGTTAGTCCCAAAACAGTATAAAAGTGGATAATAAAGCCCAATATTGCCTAAAACAGTAGATAAAGTAGCATGGAGCAATCAAAAATTATAGATACGTTGGAGACGTATCACTTCCTTGGTTAAACATAGACAAAGGTGGGCCTCATGATTTGATGGCTCATTAGTCATTATTACTGCCTACACTCTTTGCCCATAATAACCGCGTGCTAGAGTAGTTGGCTATACTTTTAATAACAATGCTCGAAGAGAAGAGGCGCACGCACCCACGCACGTACTACTAGTAGCACTCTTTGCATCTTCCCCAATGACACACGTGAGACGGTGGAGCTCATTTCTATATGATGGTGCAGCACACGTGATAATTTGACGTGTTTAGTAGCACTTAATGGTGGGTCAGGAACCACGTCACACAAAAAAACCACTTTCGTGATGATATGTGTTTGTCACAGTAGGTCACATTTTTTGTCATACATGTACATCCATGACGATTTTATGACAGAATCAAGATAGTCCTACCTGTGCTGTCGTAGAAGTGTTCCATGACAATACCAAAATTATCATCATGGAAGTGTCCACTTCCATGATGATAAATGGCGCATCATGGAAGTGCTTTCGTCAAGGGTAACCGACACATGGCATCCACCGTAATGGATCACCATTAATCTACTGGGTTCCGATTTGGATCCGATAACCCGTTAACAGCCTGGACCAATGGGGATTTTCCATGTGTAAAATCATCATTGGCTGGAGGAAACACGTGTCATGCCAAATGTCGTCCCTCCAATGGAGGAGATGTGCCTATGATACGTTGACACATGGCAGGGCCCAATAGAGGCCCGTATAGGTTAAAAAGGCCGGCCCAGTCAAAGGCCCATCATATTTACTCAGGTACTAGCTGGCCAGCCCATTAATGGCCCATTTAAACATGACCCATCTATGGCCCAAAGCCAGATTTGGCCCGTTAATTTTTCGCCAAATATTTGGAACCAATTACGGCCCAATGACATTTCGACCTGTTAGAGGTGCGATGTAGACATGGGCCCATTTCAGCCGGGTGTGTCTTTTGGTCTGGGAATGTCCCGTGCTGCACATGGGCCATATATGGTCCGACGCGACATACGGCCCTCTAATGGCCCATGATCAATGTGGCAATAGTTCAGCCCAACATGACTTTGGGCCTGTTAAAGGCCTATCGTATAATTTGGCCCGTTGATGCCTCTACTAAGCTTTCGTCCTCTTAAAGGCCCATGATATCAATGGGGCAACTAGGGCACGAGATACATTTCGGCCTAGTAATGCCCGTCATATAACTGGGCCAATAATGGCGCAGTCTACATTTCAGCCTGCTGAAGGCCTATCGACGTCTAGTAAAAATTGAGGCCCAACATGCATTTCGGCCTGCTAAAGGCCCATGGTTTTTTCTGGGCCGTAACAGGCCAGTAGAATATTCAGCCTGTTAATGGCCCGAAACTACATGGGCCCAACTAAGCGCTGGGTCCACAAAGTCCCAACTAAACTTGGGGCCGAATATAGGCCCGTGTAAGTTGTGGGCCTGGCGCAAAGTGTGAAGGCCTTAGTGGCCTTTCAGGCCAAAAAAAGTTGCAGGTCGGCCCAATTGTGGGACGCTAAAATGCAGGCTCGTTAGAGGAGAATGTTTCGTCCTGGTCGACTACATCAAATTTTTGACTTTTTTTCAGATAGCGAATGATGGCATATACGGTAACTAGTAGGAGTTGAGAACAAACCTACTCTATACAATAAAGAAGTTACTTCATAGTAACTTAGAATAAACCTACACTATACAATAAAGGATTTACGATATATTACATCCACTAGGCATCAAAGTTCGCCACCAGTGATCATAAAGCGCAATGAAGAAGCAGATTACAAAAACTGGGCGCCATTGCAGATTAACAAAATAATACTGAACCAAGACCACTTTCAAGACAGTTCAAGAAAGGTTAGCCTTGCGCGGGAACTATTGCGCAAGCTACTAAGCATGGCTGGGAGATCGGCCTAGCATGTTGGTTATAGCTTCCAGGTGTAGTTGTTTAGCAATGAGGTTCTAATTGGTGTTCTCCGCAATCTTTCTTAGAGATAGGACTTCAAGTTGAAGTTGAGTTGCAGAATGCCTTTCTGCTAGAACTTGGGACTAAAGAAGTCGAACTAATTCATACAGCGAATTCCGTGAGCTTGTCTGACTGCTAGTCTCACGTAAGTTGAACATTGCATCAATACAAGACTTTGGGGTTGTCTCGCTATCTTCAAGATGTTTTGCCTTCTTTGCTGCAATATATGTTGGGTTTGTCTCACAGCCTTCAGCAGACTTGTGCATGCCATCTATCATATCACTCTAAAACAAATAGAGAGATGGCAGGTTTTGTGCGTGTATAAACAAAGATGGTAATTATGCAATCAATTCCATACAATTTCAAATTAGAAAATAAAGAGTAAGTTCAAAATATCAATAGCGTAATTTGGTATTGTTCATAATGTGAGGAGCTTCACCACACTACTGGATTGCCATGTCAACAAAACAAGCATAGATGAAGGGCAAAGAGAATCATTGTATCTATTTTGGTTAATGTGCATGGCATGTTGTTCATATCATCAGCCACATCAGTAAGATAAAACAGGAGATGACATGGTGCAAACATGGGCTGCTTCACCACACACTGGATTATAGATCCACAAAAACAAGCATACATATAGGGATTATTGAGTAATGTGCATGGTTTGAATAAGGAATTTGGTTTTACAAGTAAAACTTGGAACTTACAGTTGTTTCGAACATGCATTTTGATAGAAACAAGAAACTAAACAGCAATTGACGATAGGAAGTATGAGCAAATTAAACAGCAGTTGAGGATAAATGCTTTAGAAGGACTGACTTACATTAACAGTTAACACTGTCTTTATAATGCCCTTCTCCATGTCAAGGGCAGGATAACTCAAGAATTTCAGCACATAATCTTCTTCCTAACCATTGCCTATACTCTACATTTTGTAGAGAGTAATTATAGATATGATAATACTGGAAGGGATGGAGGATAATGAAGATACGATGCATATTGATGCTACATAATCAACTACCAATCCCTGGAAGTACAAGCGTTACATGACAAAATGTACTGATAAGAGCAATGGGCTACACTTCTGCACTGGCATTGTCTGCGTATTCAACTTTTTGGTAAGATTAAATATAGATATGATATTTTTTAGTAAATGGTGGGCGAGGGAGAGAAGATGCATAATGCTACACAATGAACCAATCCCTCTTCCCATAATATAAGAGTGTTTTGAACATTGGTGTACTGTACAAAACACTCTTATATTATGGGGCGGAGGGAGTAGCTGTTAATGTAAGTACAGTGATAGACGACGTTCAGTCCTTATAAGAGGACAGCAGAGCTAAACCTCTTCAAAAGCATTGGGTTTATTCTAAATCTATGTAAGAGTCGATACAGATCTTATAATGTCCACCAAATGGAGGATATAGAGGCTAACATGTGCAATGATGCTACATAATCAACCAGCTATGAAAGTAAGTATGGTCATACAGGGCAAGAGGTACTAAGAAGAGCAATGCAGTGTGCAGTATAGTTGCGAGATTCTGTGGTCCCTTGAGAATGACTATTCTTCTGCAAACCGTTTTCCTACAAGTGAGACGTTAAGGCACATGCAGAAATGTAGTTCAAATTGTGATGTGATATCATAGATAGTACCTTACGCTGTAGACGAGACCAATGTGTAACAAGATTTTCCAGTCACTGTCTGATAAATGTAGCACCGGAGACTTTACAGAAATTTTGTTTAGAGGCTTGCCATCGAAGTGCGCTTGCCTCAGGTAGGAATGATACTTCATCAACGAGTGCTTGAAAAGTGCAACCAATCCTTGCTCGTCTTGAATATCCAGTTTGGTCCTCGCCTATTTAAAAGAACGAAATCTTGTGTCCTCTGTCAGCAAAAACATATGCAGTAATTACCACGAATAACAGTAATACATTACTTACGCGTAAGTTGCGGAGGAAGATTGGAAACTGTTCTTTGTTTGTGGTATAATCTTTCCATGAAGGAAAGATGCACACAAAGTTCCTAACAACAATATAAGCTTTGTATTCTAAACTAGGAAGAAGTGGAATATGAGTCCTATTTGCTGCTATTGGGGCTCTCTCTTGTTCGAAAAGGGATTTGGCAACTAGATTAGGTGTACTCTTTGCTGGAATGGGGGTTTTGCGTCGTAGAGCTAGAGCTATGTCAACTGGCATCATCATACTATTTGCGGCAGTTGGGGTCTGCTGAGTTGGGCATCAGAGATGGACAGTGTAGTAGGGCTAGAGTCTGCTAGAGTTGTGGTCGTGTTTCTAGGTCTGGTGATATTGCAACTACACCTAATGGGCTATTTGATTTATCAGGTGTCACTACCTTTTCCAAATATTTTGTTCGTGCTCCTCCGTGATTAGCAATCACCCTCTTCCTTTTGAACGTCTGATACACAAGAACAACAATTGAATGGATAAATATGGTATGCTGACAGATGGAATATATACTGAAAATGGATAGGCAAGGCGTATTGACATATATGATGTGTAAACTAAGCTAATGGCGGTGTAACAAAGTAGAAGCAATGCAAAGCATCAATTGCAAGATATGTGCGACCAATATAACCTTGGAAAGTTATAGCAAGCACCTTGATGGGTGAATAAGATAGGGCATCTGCATCTGACTCCTCCACTAGGGAGCTACATTGACTTAGGTCTCCCTCTAGATCAGAATCACTATTAGGATCATATTCTGAGCATGAATCTGTAGGTGGAGAGCATTTGCATTGCATTGCATCCAGACTTGATTTCAGTCCCTTAATGCCAGGTTTGACAGCCATGGCATTGTTCTGCTTTATTCTTTTCATGCACGCAATCTCATAATCATTATGATGCTGTGCAGTATCTGAGATTCATGAAAGCATAAAAAGTAGTCAGATTATCTATGGAACGCATTGCGGATGCAACTCGAAGAGTGTCTCCCTATAAACCCCTCCATATACAAAGTTCACCCCCCAACCGTGCTGACCAGACCACACACAGAAATACAAACCTCTTATGTCTCTATAACAGGCGGACACACATTTCAAAACTGAAGTAGGAACATTAGAATCATATCAAATTCGTATTTGAACAAATAAACTAAGGAATTACGAGTGACATAATATTTAGCTTCAAGGGTGGAGTCCTGATAGTGCGACACAAAGCTAGTAGGCAGATTGTATTCCATGTAAAAGATCGTAGGCTATGTAAAAGGTGGATATGTCACTTTCTTTCTATACAATGCAGTGTTTGTTGTGCACACATGATGGAAGAGATCACATAGAGAAATAATATTCGCTCATGTCTGCGGTTTCCAGTATTTTGAAACAGGGTGGTCCACCCTAAAAGAATATTGACAACAAATATGACAAGGCAAGCATAGAGGTAGTGAATCAATAATTACTTGTGAGCTTACTAGGACAAGTATGCAGAATTGTAACCGCAGTAAGAGACCGTCCAAAATATGAATCAAGAAGTTGGTCTAGCACTTATTGTTTGCAACTAATAGACGTGAATAATTAGATATCATATCGAATGAGTAAGAAAGACAAGTAAAATTGTCAACAAACCTGGCATGCAGTAGTAATATGGGTCAATGTCACTATGACCAACAATCCAAAATGACTAGTGTTTGTTCCTAGGGCCGGAATTTTGAAACCCTGTGAACTTTAAAGGTACTAAAGATTACTGAAATATATTTGAACCATTATGTGTAGGTAGCACTCAGTACACAACAAACCCTAATGACAATCCTGCCTAATGTGTAATGAATCGATTAGAAAATGGGTGATGAGTAGTGGTTGCTGAGTGTTGAGGACGTATCTCAGGATAAATTGGGTTGGCTTAGTGGCAGTTGCACGCTTGAGCCCTGAACGAATAGGGAAGGTAGGCACGGCGGCATGTTCGGGTAGCGGTGACACTGTTGGGCGAGCGATTCTTGACCTCCTGTTAGTCTGACGTCTCCTCCTAGAGGCATGCCATCCGGGGACTGCAAGTCACCGACGAGGCAGGCGGCTGGGGGCGAGTAGAGATCGGAAGCGTAGCATAACAAAGGGGAATTGGGGCCGTGGCCCACCGTGGCCACCCTGTAGATCCACATCCGAGCGGCTTACATGCATTTTTGAAACTAAATTAGGAACATTTAGCTGACGAATTAAATGACTCTGTTTTAATAATATCAGATTCGTATTTAAACAACTAAGCTTGTTTAGCTTGATGGGTGGAGCAGTGCTATTATGACACGAAGCTCGTAGGCTCATCATGGTAATCATAAAATGGGGGAAACCCTAAGCATGATCAATTAAACCCTATCATGACTGTGCCATGGCAGATTTGAAGCTACAAACCACAGAAATGCTATTTAGCAACCATTGTTTGCTTCGAACTAAGAGAGCTGAAAAGAAAGTACAGTAACCAAGTTACGATCTATTTTTTGGTTGAGATCAAAAAGTTGAGCAGATATGAAGTACCACCTCTCTTGCAGCACCGTGTAGGCATCGGGGGTGCGATGGCTATCGGTGGCTGTCGGTGTCAAAACCGGCGGATCTCGGGTAGGGGGTCTCGAACTGTGCGTCTAGGTGGATGGTAAAAGGAGACAAGGGACACGATGTTCTTACCCAGGTCCGGGCCCTCTCGATGGAGGTAAAACCCTACTCCTGCTTGATTGATATTGATGATATGGGTAGTACAAGAGTGGATCTACCATGAGATCAAGGAGGCTAAACCCTAGAAGCTAGCCTATGGTATGATTGTTGTTGTTCTTGTGTCCTACGGACTAAAACCCTCCGGTTTATATGGACACCGGAGAGGGCTAGGGTTACACAGAGTCGGTTACAATGGTAGGAGATCTACATATCCGTATTGCCAAGCTTGCCTTCCACGCCAAGGAAAGTCCCATCCAGACACGGGACGAAGTCTTCAATCTTGTATCTTCATAGTCTTGGAGTGTGGCCGATGATGATAGTTCGGCTATCCGGACACCCCCTAGTCCAGGACTCCCTCAGTAGCCCCTGAACCAGGCTTCAATGACGACGAGTCCGGCGCGCATATTGTCTTCGGCATTGCAAGGCGGGTTCCTCCTCCGAATAATTCATAGAAGATTGTGAACACCAGGATAGTGTCCGGCTCTGCAAATAAATTCCACATACCACCGTAGAGAGAATAATATTTACACAAGTTCAATCTGCTGACGTATTTTGTGGCATGACGTCACACCACAACCAAGCCTTTACTCGAATCGTTTTTGTTATACCACCTCAGCGCGTTTAGCGAAGCGGTTTCCTTGGCACGTCCTATCGAAGCAGAGATCGTGTTCCCCTTATTCCGGGATTCTCATCAATACGGACGTGGGTAACCCAACCGCGCCATTGATTGTGGCGCTTGGGAGATAAGCGAGTTTTACCAGGCTGGTGGGGACGCATAGTTTCGTCCGCCCATATATAAGGGGATAAGGATCTACCTTTTTACCTACGCCTTCTTCCTCCTTTGCTTATCCATCTCCACGCACTCGAGCTCCAGCGCCCAAGTCCGCACATCTCACCTCGACATTCTTCAGCCATGTCCGGAGCGGGAGGCAAGTGGATGGCCTCCTCCGTTACGGAGGGGCACATCAAGAAGCTGCGCAGCGCCGGATATCTGTCCAGCGACATCGCGCACCGGCTCCCCGACGAGGGGCAGCTCATCCCCACCCCCGGGCCCCATGAGAGGGTGGTATTCCTTCCCCATTTCCTCCGTGGACTGGGCTTCCCACTCCACCCCTTTGTCCGGGGGCTCATGTTCTACTACGGCCTGGATTTCCACGATCTGGCCCCAAATTTCATCCTCAATATCTCGGCGTTTATTGTCGTGTGCGAGGCCTTCCTCTGCATCCAGCCCCACTTCGGCTTGTGGCTAAAGACCTTTAATGTCAAGCCGAAGGTTGTGAAGGGGAGCCAAGCGGAGTGCGAAGGCGCCATGGTGGGCAAAATGCCCAATGTCACTTGGCTCGAGGGTGCCTTCGTGGAATCCATCAAAGGGTGGCAATCGGGGTGGTTCTACATCACCGAGCCGCGTGACCCTAAATGGGCAGCGGCCCCCGAATTCAGATCTGGCATCCCTATGCAGCTCACCTCCTGGAAAGAGAAGGGCTTGCTGTGGGGTAGTTCGGAAGAGCTGACCGGACTCCAGTCCTGTCTCCAGACCCTGGTGAACAAGAAGCTCAAGCTTATCAACGTGATCCAGGTCATGCTCGTCCGCCGGATTCTCCCCTACCAGCAACGGGACTTCAATTTGTGGGAGTTTGATCCGGCACAGCACCAGACCTTGAGCGGGCTCTTCGACACTACGTACAAAGCTGCCTGGAGGGTGCTGTTCAAGGGCGCCGAAGCTCCCGCATCCGCTACCGAAGATCACGGATTCAGCTTGCAGTGTCCGGCTGGCGAGGTAAGCCATGTTATCCTTTATGGGACACTTGCTTTTCATGTTTTGACTTTATGCGGGATCTAAACTCCCAATACCTTTAACAGGCTTGGCAGGCGACATCCGGACAGGTTAACTGTCCGGCTCCCCTTCCAGAGGACCCAGCGGATGCCCGTTTGACAGGGCTGCTGGTCCCGGCACTTTACATAGTGCCGAAGAAGAAGGCCAAGAAGAAGGCCACGGGAACCCGAAGGAGTTCCCGGCATCAGGTGGTATCGGACTCATCGTCTGATGACTCCGAGGCGGACTCCCCCCACGAGGACGAGGAGGAGGAGAAAGAGGCCTCTCCCCCAGCGGGGGGAGAGAAGAAGAGGAAGGCCTCCCCAACGAGGGAGGCCGAAGGGTCCAAGAAGGGAAGGACCCTTCCCCCGGATTGTTCCGCCAACGTCGGCGACGGCGACGAGGAGAGGCCCTCAAGGGCCAAGCCCCTGGCGAGATCGTAAGTATCCGGACTCCTAGATGATTTGTAATTTTTTCTTTTTGTCACATGGTGTCTTTCTAATGCCGCATACAACCATGTAGTCCGCCCAAGGACGATCTTCCCGCTTTGTCGAGCGGGTCCTTGGGCACGTCGGATATGGATTCTCTTCCGACCGCCTCCACCCCCCGTGACGCTGACGACGTCGAGGTGGGATCCCGGGAAGGGACCCACCAGGAGGAGGAGGCCCCGGAGGTGCCGCAGGGCAACCTCCCGGACTTTGCACCGGACTCCACATCAGAACCTGCAGTGGCTCCGGAGTCCGGCGGGCGGCCCCTTCGTAAGAAGGGCAAGACTGTGACACCGGCGGCCTCCGTCCAACCGGAGGCGCCGGATAACTTGCTGGAGGCGCTCAACGGCGCTTCCATCGGAGAAGAACACCGCGTTGTCATGAGTGCGGTGATTCAGAAGGTTCAGCTCGCCAAGAGCGGGCTGACCGAGGCCTGCAGCAGCCTTCTAACAGGCTTTGAGGTAAGAATTTTAATATATGTAAAATAGTACCGCATAGACAGTAGCCCCTGATGCTCGGATCGGTGTTCGGAAAGAAAAGCCGGACTGAGGATCTAAAAAGATATACGCAGGAGTCTTAAAAAATATGTCAATATGGGATTGCAGGCTGCGCTGCTAACCTCTGCCGCACTGACTGCGGAGGTCAATGCTTTGAAGCAAAGCCTCGAGCGGTCCGAGAGCGAGCTCGGCCGTGCCAAGAAGCAGCTCGAGGACAAGGAAGGTGAGTAACACCTTATTAAAGTTGTACCTTACAGAAAAGGATTTGGTTGCAAGAGGAATGACAAGGATAACATGGGTACTCCAGGGCCACGAACAAGGCGGCGACCCTGAAGGAGGCGGTGTCTGCGGCCGAACGCAATGCGGCCGCGGAACGAGCCGAGCGAGAGAAGTAGGAGGCGCGGGTGGCCGAGGTACAGCAAGAGCTCCAGGCTCTCGTGGAAAAGCACGAGAGTTTGGAGCGTGACTCGAAGACTCGAGAGTCCGAGCTTGCGTCGGCTCTTGAGAGTGCCAAAGCCGCTAAGGCCGATGCCCACAAGGCCCTCTAGGAAATCGAGGATTTGAAGAAAATAGCGGCGGGTAAGGCATTCTTCATACAAAGCAAGCATGTTAAAGTGAATTACCTATTACTTACCCGAATTCGGAGCTCTCCAGGAGCGTTCGCAGATCTGCCCCGCAGCATGTCCAATGCTGCTGCTTTCTACAGAGCCGAGGAGGGGAGCTCGACGGAGAAGGTCTTCTAGTCTCAGTATGCTGAGGCCGGACCTCCGGTGCCCCTTAGCGACCAGCTGAAGCAGCTGGTCGAGCTCCACAAGGTGGCCGAACAGGGCATGAAGGGCCTCATAGTTCGGCTGTGGCCCAAGGAGGCCATGCCTGGGAGCTACTTCGGCCTGGTGCGGCGGCTGGTGGATGCGTGTCCATGGGTTGAAGTCATCAAGCACTCCGCCTGCATTGAAGGTGCCCGTCGGGCCCTTGCCCGTGCAAAGGTGCACTGGGGCAGGATGGATGCTGAGAAGCTTGTGACGGACGCGCCACCGCCGGGCAAGGAGTATCGCACACCCGAGATGTATTATAAGGGTGTCCTGAAGGGTGCCCGCATTATTGCGGGTGAGTGCTCCAAAGATGTAATATTTGAGTAGACTCGCATTTTGTTATCCTGTGCGCCGAAAACTTTGTTCGTATGTGCTAAGAAACGCTTGTTAATTTAAAATATTACCTTCTGTGCGGCCGTTTATCAAATCTGAGAGATGGCAAGTCGTCGGCTTCAGCCCCCATGCCACGAGTGCTGGGGTGTTCGGGATAAACTTGAGCATTCTTGTTCCCATTTTTGGGTCCATCTAGGGAGGCGTTCAACACAACGAACAAGGCAACCGGACTTATAGTGCTTGAACACTCTCACTTAGCCATAGAATTCTATAATTTTAAATTTCGGCGAAGCCCCTAGTGTTCGGAAGGCCGAATTCGGGGCGCTATCCATGCCTGGACCGGACAAGGCCGGTTCCTCGCTCTAAGCGGCATAAGTCTTTAGGGACTCGAAAAAACCTCTCAAACGGCGACCGGCTCTCGCCTCTCCACTGAGGCACTCGCCCAGCTCAACTGGGGCGCAATCGCAGTGGTTCTCCCAGCGCTACCTTAGCCGATATAACGGAACGTAAGGTACCAAAACATGGGAGCCGGGCAAACCCAACTATTGACCCAAGACATGATTCGGAGCTGATGCATATAATGCTATAAGTTCGGGGTGCCGCACTTGTGACAGTGTTCGGACTTATCACACCATAATGTGGGAAACTTAAGCCCCTGGTGTATTTAGCTGTACCAAAGTGTACGAATGCAACATGTCATAAATGAACATATGTGTAAGAAAGGAATGCAATTATAAGCAAAAAGCGATGCATTGTTTATTCAAGAAATACTGCCATGAATGCAGAACGATACAAATAGTGCGGTAAGCAAGGGATGGGACAATCAAACATGTCCCCCTCCAGGGGTAGGCTGCGGAATGGTGTATAAAACAGATTTAATGCTCGTAATGGAGACCACCTGGATACTCGTCGTAGCCTTTCTCCTTCCCTAGCTGTTGCATCGTGAGTTCGGCAGGTCTACTGCCGGACAGGGCCTCTGGTGAACGGAGTCCTGTGGGTAAGAAAAAAGAAAAAGGGAAAAAAAAGAATGACACACTTGGGAGCTCCTGGTGTGGTTAAGCCGCATTCTGGGCCTGTCGTGGTCGTGCCCCTCCCCCTATGCCCATGGTATCTTCAGAGTGTAATGATGCACGCGAAGGACCAGTCTTGCGATTTTGCAAGGGCTGGGGTTGGGGCCGCATTGCTACGCGTGCTTGGGACGTGCCAGGTGGTCTTGTTGTAGGTTACTCCGGGCGCGTTTAGCAGTGTCCGGTCGCTTAACGGCCAGACTCGAGAATTGCCTTAAGAGGCTGCTCTGTACTTCTGCCGCGAGAGCCGCTGTGTGCTCCTCCGTTCGGAGGGAGCGTTCAGTGTTTCCGTTGACCGTGATGACTCCTCGACGGCCTGACATTTTGAGCTTGAGGTATGCGTAGTGTGTTGGAAATATGCCCTAGAGGCAATAATAAAAGTGTTATTATTATATTTCTTTGTTCATGATAATAGTCTTTTATTCATGCTATAACTGTATTATCCGGAAATCGTAATACACGTGTGAATACATAGACCACAATATGTCCCTAGTGAGCCTCTAGATTGACTAGCTCGTTGTGATCAACAGATAGTCATGGTTTCCTGGCTATGGACATTGGATGTCGTTGATAACGGGATCACATCATTAGGAGAATAATGTGATGGACAAGACCCAATCCTAAGCCTAGCACAAAGATCGTGTAGTTCGTATGCTAAAGCTTTTCTAATGTCAAGTGTCTTTTCCTTAGACCATGAGATTGTGCAACTCCCGGACACCGTAGGAATGCTTTGGGTGTACCAAACGTCACAACGTAACTGGGTGGCTATAAAGGTGCATTACAGGTATCTCCGAAAGTGTCTGTTGGGTTGGCACGAATCGAGACTGGGATTTGTCACTCCGTGTAAACGGAGAGGTATCTCTGGGCCCACTCAATAGGACATCATCATAATGTGCACAATGTGACCAAGGGGTTGATCACGGGATGATGTGTTACGGAACGAGTAAAGAGACTTGCCGGTAACGAGATTGAACAAGGTATTGGTATACCGACGATCGAATCTCGGGCAAGTAAAATACCGCTAGACAAAGGGAATTGTATACGGGATCGACTGAGTCCTTGACATCGTGGTTCATCCGATGAGATCATCGTGGAACATGTGGGAGCCAACATGGGTATCCAGATCCCGCTGTTGGTTATTGACCGGAGAACGTCTCGGTCATGTCTGCATGGTTCCCGAACCCGTAGGGTCTACACACTTAAGGTTCGATGACGCTAGGGTTATAAAGGAAGTTTGTATGTGGTTACCAAATGTTGTTCGGAGTCCCGGATGAGATCTCGGACGTCACGAGGAGTTCCGGAATGGTCTGGAGGTAAAGATTTCTATATGGAAAGTTGTTGTTCGGGTTCCGGAAAAAGTTCGGGTTTTTTCGGTATTGTACCGGGAAGCTTCCAGAAGGTTCCGGAGGATTCCGGAGGGGTCCGGAGGTCCGGAAATTGTTCCACCACGTCCAATACAGCAGCATGGGCTGTAAGGGGGCGCCCTAGCCTTAATGGGCCAGGGGAACCAGCCCCCCAAGGCCCATGCGCATGGGAGAGGGGAAACCCTAAGGGGGAGGGCCTCCACTTGACTTGGGAGGCACTCCTCCCCCCCTTGGCCGCACCCCTTCCTTGGAGGAAGGGGCAAGGCTGCGCCTCCCCCCTCTCCCTTTCCCCAATATATAGTGGAGGGGAGGGAGGGCAGCCATACCTGAAGCCCTGGCGCCTCCCTCCCTCCCGTGACACCTCCTCCTCTCCCGTAGGTGCTTGGCGAAGCCCTGCAGGGTTTCCACGCTCCTCCATCACCACCACGCCGTTGTGCTGCTGTTGGATGGAGTCTTCCTCAACCTCTCCCTCTATCCTTGCTGGATCAAGGCGTGGGAGACGTCACCGGGCTGTACGTGTGTTGAACGCGGAGGTGCCGTCCGTTCGGCACTAGGATCTCCGGTGATTTGGATCACGATGAGTACGACTCCTTCAACCCCGTTCTCTTGAACGCTTCCGCTTAGCAATCTACAAGGGTATGTAGATGCACTCTCCTTCCCCTCATTGCTAGTTTCTCCATAGATAGATCTTGGTGACACGTAGGAAAATTTTGAATTTCTGCTACGTTCCCCAACAGTGGCATCATGAGCCAGGTCTATTGCGTAGATTCTTTGCACGAGTAGAACACAAAGTAGTTGTGGGCGTTTATTTTGTTCAATATGCTTACCGTTACTAGTCCAATCTTGTTTCGACGGTATTGTGGGATGAAGCGGCCCGGACCGACCTTACACGTACTCTTACGTGAGACAGGTTCCACCGATTGACATGCACTTGGTGCATAAGGTGGCTAGCGGGTGCCAGTCTCTCCCACTTTAGTCGGAACGGATTCGATGAAAAGGGTCCTTATGAAGGGTAAATAGCAATTGGCATATCACGTTGTGGTTTTTGCGTAGGTAAGAAACGTTCTTGCTAGAAACCCATAGCAGCCACGTAAAACATGCAAACAACAATTAGAGGACGTCTAACTTGTTTTTGCAGGGTATGCTATGTGATGTGATATGGCCAAGAAGAATGTGATGAATGATATGTGATGTATGAGATTGATCATGTTCTTGTAATAGGAATCACAACTTGCATGTCGATGAGTATGACAACCGGCAGGAGCCATAGGAGTTGTCTTAATTTATTGTATGACCTGCGTGTCATTGAACAACGCCATGTAATTACTTTACTTTATTGCTAACCGGTAGCCATAGTAGTAGAAGTAATAAGTTGGCGAGACGACTTCATGGAGACACGATGATGGAGATCATGATGATGAAGATCATGGTGTCATGCCGGTGACGATGATGATCATGGAGCCCTGAAGATGGAGATCAAAAGGAGCAAAATGATATTGGCCATATCATGTCACTATTTGATTGCATGTGATGTTTATCATGTTTATGCATCTTGTTTACTTAGAACGACGGTAGTAAATAAGATGATCCCTTACAACAATTTCAAGAAGTGTTCTCCCCTAAATGTGCACCGTTGCTACAGTTCGTCGCTTCTAAGCACCACGTGATGATCGGGTGTGATGGATTCTTACGTTCACATACAACGGGTGTAAGACAGTTTTACACATGCAAAACACTTAGGGTTAACTTGACGAGCCTAGCATGTACAGACATGACCTCGGAACACAGAGACCGAAAGGTCGAGCATGAGTCGTATGGAGGATACGATCAACATGAAGATGTTCACCGATGATGACTAGTCCGTCTCACGTGATGATCGGACACGGCCTAGTTGACTCGGATCATGTAATCACTTAGATGACTAGAGGGATGTCTATCTGAGTGGGAGTTCATAAGATGAACTTAATTATCCTGAACATAGTCAAAAGATCTTTGCAAATTATGTCGTAAGCTCGCGCTTTAGTTCCACTGTTTAGATATGTTCCTAGAGAAAATATAGTTGAAAGTTGACAGTAGCGATTATGCGGACAGTAGAAAGCTTGTGTCCTTAATGCACCGCATAGTGTGCTGAACCCCAAACGTCGTTTGTGGATGTTGCGAACATTAGACATACACATTTTGATAACTATGTGATAGTTCAGTTAAACGGTTTAGAGTTGAGGCACCAAAGACGTTTTCGAAACGTCGCGGAACATATGAGATGTTTCGAGGGCTGAAATTGAGATTTCAGGCTCGGGCCCACGTCAAGAGGTATGAGACCTCCGACGATTTTCTTAGCCTGCAAACTAAGGGAGAAAAGCTCAATCGTTGAGCTTGTGCTCAGATTGTCTGAGTGCAACAATCACTTGAATCGAGTGGGAGTTGATCTTCCAGATGAAATAGTGATGGTTCTCCGAAGTCATTACCACCAAGCTGCTAGAGCTTCGTGATGAACTATGATATATCAGGGACATATATGATGATCCTTGAGATATTCGCGATGTTTGACACCGCAAAAGTAGAAATCAAGAAGGAGCATCAATTGTTGATGGTTGATGAAACCACTAGTTTCAAGAAGGGCAAGGGCAAGAAGGGATACTTCATGAAACGGCAATTCAGCTACTGCTCTCGTGAAGAAACCCAAGGTTGAACCCAAACCCGAGACTAAGTGCTTCTGTAATAAGGGGAACAACCACTGGAGCGGAATTACCCTAGATACTTGGTAGATGAGAAGGCTGGCAAGGTCGATAGAAGTATATTGGATATACATTATGTTAATGTGTACTTTACTAGTACTCCTAGTAGCACCAGGGTATTAGGTACCGGTTCGGTTGCTAAGTGTTAGTAACTCGAAATAAAAGCTACGGAATATACGGAGACTAGCTAAAGGTGAGCTGCGATATACGTTGGAAGTGTTTCCAAGGTTGATGTGATCAAGCATCGCACGCTCCCTCTACCATCGAGATTTGGTGTTTGCGTAGAGCATAGACATGATTGGATTATGTCTATCGCAATACGGTTATTCATTTAAGGAGAATAATGGTTACTCTATTTATTTGAATAATACCTTCAATGGTCTTGCACCTAAAGGAATGGTTTATTGAATCTCGATCGTAGTGATACACATTTTCATGCCAAAAGATATAAGATAGTAATGATAGTTCCACTTACTTGTGGCACTGCCATGAAAGTCATATTGGTATAAAACGCATGAAGAAGCTCCATGTTGATGGATCTTTGGACTCACTCATTTTTGAAAAGTTTGAGACATGCGAACCATGTCTATTGGTGTATACGCATGAAGAAACTACATGCAGATGGATCATTTGGACTCACTTGATTTTGAATCACTTGAGATATGCAAATCATACCACATGGGCAAGATGACTGAAAAGCCACATTTTTCAGTAAGATGGAACAAGATAGCAACTTGTTGGAAGTAACACATTTTGATGTGTGCAGTCCAATGAGTGCTGAGGCATGCAGTGAATATCGTTATGTTCTTACTTCACAGATGATTCGAGTAGATGTTGAGAATATTTACTTGATGAAACACAAGTCTGAATTATTGAATGGTTCAAGTAATTTCAGAGTGAAGTAGAAGATCATTGTGACAGGAGGATAAAATGTCTATGATATGATCATAGAGATGAATATCTGAGTTACAAGTTTTGGCACACAATTAAGACATTGTAGAAATTGTTTCGCAATTAATACCGCCTGGAACACCATAGTGTGATGGTGTGTCCGAACATCATAGTTGCACCCTATTGGATATGGTGCGTACCATGATGTCTCTTGTCGAATTACCACTATTGTTCATGGGTTAGGCATTACAGACAACCACATTCACTTTAAATAGGGCACCACGTAATTCCGTTGAGATGACACCGTATGAATTATGGTTTAGAGAAACCTAAGTTGTCGTTTCTTAAAGGTTTGGGGCTGCGACGCTTATGTGAAAAAGGTTTCAGAATTGATAAGCTCGAACCCAAAGCGGATAAAATGCATCTTCATAGGACACCCAAAACAGTTGGGTATACCTCCTAATTCAGATCCAAAAGCAATATGGATTGTTTCTTGAATCGGGTCCTTTCTCGAGGAAAGGTTTCTCTCGAAAGAGTTGAGTGGGAGGATGGTGGAGACTTGATATGGTTATTGAACCATCACTTCAACCAGTGTGTATCAGGGCACAGGAAGTTGTTCATGTGGCACCTACACCAATTGAAGTAGAAGCTTATGATAGTGATCATGAAGTTTCGGATCAAGTCACTGCCGTACCTCGTAGGGTGACAAGGATACGTACTACTTCAGAGTGGTACAGTAATCCTGTCTTGAAGGTCATGTTGCTAGACAACAATGAACCTACGAGCTATGGAGAAGCGATGGTGGGCCCAAATTCCGACAAATGGTTAAGAAACCATGAAATCCGAGATAGGATCCATGTATCAGAACAAAGCATGGACTTTGGTGGACTTGCCCAATGATCGGCAAGCCATTGAGATAAATGGATCTTTAAGAAGAAGACGGACGTGGGCGGTAATATCACCGTCTATGAAGCTCGACTTGTGGCGAAGAGTTTTTTCACAAGTTCAAGGAGTTGACTACGATGAGATTTTCTCATCCGTAGCGATGCTTAAGTTCGTCGGATTCATGTTAGCATTAGCTGCATTTATGAAATCTGGCAGATGGATGTCAAAACGAGTTTCCTTACCAGTTTTCGTAAGGAAAGGTTGTATGTAATACAATCAGAAAGGTTTTGTCGATCCTAAGGATGCTAAAAGGTATGCTAGCTCTAGCGATCCTTCCATGGACTGGAGTAAGCATCTCGGAGTTGGAATGTGCACTTTGATAAGATGATCAAAGATTTTGGGTTTATACAAAGTTTATGAGAAACTTGTATTTCCAAAGAAGTGAGTGGGAGCACTATAGAATTTCTGATGAGTATATGTTGTTGACATGTTGATGATCAGAAATGATTTTCTAGAAAGCATATAGGGTTATTTGAAAGGTGTTTTTCAATAGAAAACCTGGATTAAGCTACTTGAACATTGAGCATCAAGATCTATAAGGATAGATCAAAATTCTTAATAATACTTTCAAATGAGCACATACCTTGACATGATCTTGAAGGTGTTCAAGATGGATCAGTCAAAGAAGAAGTTCTTG
Organism: Triticum dicoccoides; assembly: GCF_002162155.2. Lineage (NCBI taxonomy): Eukaryota > Viridiplantae > Streptophyta > Magnoliopsida > Poales > Poaceae > Triticum > Triticum dicoccoides. Next base: position 229,215,315 of record NC_041393.1, on the reverse strand, counting down.
CCTGAGTTGTAAGGTACGAAGTTAAGACTTAAAGCTCGACCTCGGCAGAAAAGAGAGAAAGGACGAAGGTCGTCCCCTATGCTTTAGATGTAGGCTCTACAGTATGCTATGCTAAGTACCGCACCTGATGTGTGCCTTGCCACATGTCTGGCAAGAGAGTACAAAGGTGATCAAGGAGTGGATCATCAGATAATGGTCAAAGTTATCCTTAGAGGAATAAGGATATGTTTCTCGATTATGGAGGTGATAAAGAGTTCGGCGTAAAGGGTTACATTGATGCAAGCTTTAACACCTATCCGAATGACTCTGAGTAGCAAACCGGATACGTATAGTGGAGCAACCATTTGGAATAGCTCCAACTGGTGCGTGGAAGCAGCATTTACAATATGACCTAGAGATTTGCGAAGTACATACGGATCTGGAAGTTGCAGACCCGTTGACTAAAACCTCTCTTGCAAGCAAAACATGATCAAACCCCAGAACTCATTGAGTCTTAATCACATGATGATGTGAACTAGTTTAATGACACTAGCAAACTCTTTGGATGTTGGTCACATGGTGATGTGACCTGTCAGTGTTAATCACATGGTGATGTGAACTAGATTATTGACTCTAGTGCAAGTGGAAGACTGTTGGAAATATGCCCTAGAGGCAATAATAAAAGTGTTATTATTATATTTCTTTGTTCATGATAATAGTCTTTTATTCATGCTATAACTGTATTATCCGGAAATCGTAATACACGTGTGAATACATAGACCACAATATGTCCCTAGTGAGCCTCTAGATTGACTAGCTCGTTGTGATCAACAGATAGTCATGGTTTCCTGGCTATGGACATTGGATGTCGTTGATAACGGGATCACATCATTAGGAGAATGATGTGATGGACAAGACCCAATCCTAAGCCTAGCACAAAGATCGTGTAGTTCGTATGCTAAAGCTTTTCTAATGTCAAGTGTATTTTCCTTAGACCATGAGATTGTGTAACTCCCGGACACCGTAGGAATGCTTTGGGTGTACCAAACGTCACAACGTAACTAGGTGGCTATAAAGGTGCATTACAGGTATCTCCGAAAGTGTCTGTTGGGTTGGCACGAATCGAGACTGGGATTTGTCACTCCGTGTAAACGGAGAGGTATCTCTGGGCCCACTCGGTAGGACATCATCATAATGTGCACAATGTGACCAAGGGGTTGATCACGGGATGATGTGTTACGGAACGAGTAAAGAGACTTGCCGGTAACGAGATTGAACAAGGTATTGGTATACCGACGATCGAATCTCGGGCAAGTAAAATACCGCTAGACAAAGGGAATTGTATACGGGATCGATTGAGTCCTTGACATCGTGGTTCATCCGGTGAGATCATCGTGGAACATGTGGGAGCCAACATGGGTATCCAGATCCCGCTGTTGGTTATTGACCGGAGAACGTCTCGGTCATGTCTGCATGGTTCCCGAACCCGTAGGGTCTACACACTTAAGGTTCGATGACGCTAGGGTTATAAAGGAAGTTTGTATGTGGTTACCGAATGTTGTTCGGAGTCCCGGATGACATCCCGGACGTCACGAGGAGTTCCGGAATGGTCCGGAGGTAAAGATTTATATATGGAAAGTTGTTGTTCGGGTTCCGGAAAAAGTTCGGGTTTTTTCGGTATTGTACCGAGAAGCTTCCAGAAGGTTCCGGAGGATTCCGGAGGGGTCCGGAGGTCCGGAAATTGTTCCACCATGTCCAATACAGCAGCATGGGCTGTAAGGGGGCGCCCTAGCCTTAATGGGCCAGGGGAACCAGCCCCCCAAGGCCCATGCGCATGGGAGAGGGGAAACCCTAAGGGGGAGGGCCTCCACTTGACTTGGGAGGCACTCCTCCCCCCCTTGGCCGCACCCCTTCCTTGGAGGAAGGGGCAAGGCTGCGCCTCCCCCTCTCCCTTGCCCCTATATATAGTGGAGGGGAGGGAGGGCAGCCATACCTGAAGCCCTGGCGCCTCCCTCCCTCCCGTGACACCTCCTCCTCTCCCGTAGGTGCTTGGCGAAGCCCTGCAGGGTTGCCACGCTCCTCCATCACCACCACGCCGTTGTGCTGCTGTTGGATGGAGTCTTCCTCAACCTCTCCCTCTATCCTTGCTGGATCAAGGCATGGGAGACGTCACCGGGCTGTACGTGTGTTGAACGCGGAGGTGCCGTCCGTTCGGCACTAGGATCTCCGGTGATTTGGATCACGACGAGTACGACTCCTTCAACCCCGTTCTCTTGAACGCTTCCGCTTAGCGATCTACATGGGTATGTAGATGCACTCTCCTTCCCCTTGTTGCTGGTTTCTCCATAGATAGATCTTGGTGACACGTAGGAAAATTTTGAATTTCTGCTACGTTCCCCAACATAGTGCGGCACCGCGTTGAACTTTGAAAACGCGGTCCATCCGAGCAGAGCATGATAGCCGCTGCGGAACGGAACTATGTCGAAGATTAACTCCTCGCTTCGGAAGTTATCCGGGGATCCGAAGACCACTTCCAGTGTAACTGAGCCTGTACAATTGGCATCTACACCTGGTATGACGCCTTTAAAGGTCGTTTTTGTGGGTTTAATCCTTGAGGGGTCTATGCCCATCTTGCGCACTGTATCCTAATAAAGCAGGTTCAGGCTGCTGCCGCCGTCCATCAAGACTCTGGTGAGGTGAAATCCATTGACGATTGGGTCTAAAACCAATGTGGTGAATCGGCCATGGCGGATGCTGGTGGGGTGGTCCCTTCGATCAAAAGTGATCGGGCAAGAGGACCATGGATTGAACTTTGGGGCGACTGGCTCCATCGCGTATACGTCCCTGAGTGCACGCTTCCGCTCCCTTTTGGGTATGTGGGTTGCGTATATCATGTTCACCGTCCGCACTTGTGGGAGGAAACCCTTCTGTCCTCTATTATTCGGCGGCCGGGTCTCTTCCTCATCATCGCTATGCGGCCCCTTGTCATTGTTTTCGGCAATTAACTTGCCTGCCTACTTGAATACCCAACAATCCCTGTTGGTGTGATTGGCTGGCTTTTCGGGGGTGCCGTGTATCTGGCAAGAGCGGTCAAGTATTCGGTCCAAATTGGACGGACCCGGAGTAGTTCGTTTGAATGGCTTTTTCCGCTGACCGGGTTTGGAGCCTCTGAATTCGGCGTTGACTGTCGTATCCTCAGTGTTATCACCGTTAATGTGGCGTTTGTTTTTGTTGCAATGCGACCTGCCATTGCGGTCCTTGGTATCCGGACTGCCAGAATTTTTGCTGAGGTTGTTACTGCGGGCTAGCCAGCTGTCCTCTTCCGCGCAGAAGCGGGTCATGAGTGATGTGAGGGCTGCCATGGATTTCGGCTTTTCCTATCCTAGGTGCCGGGCAAGCCACTCGTCGCGGATGTTATGTTTGAAGGCTGCGAGGGCCTCTGCATCCGGACAGTCGACGATTTGATTTTTCTTTGTTAAGAACCGTGTCCAGAATTGTCTGGCCGGTTCGTCTGGCTGCTGAATTATGTGGCTTAGGTCATCGGCGTCTGGTGGTCGCACATATGTGCCCTGGAAGTTGTCAAGGAATGCGGCTTCTAGGTCCTCTCAACACACAATTGATTCTGCTGGCAAGCTGTTAAGCCAATGCCGAGCTGGTCCTTTAAGCTTGAGTGGGAGATATTTGATGGCGTGAAGATCGTCACCGCGGGCCATGTGGATATGAAGGAGATAGTCTTCGATCCAAACCGCGGGGTCTGTTGTGCCATCGTAGGATTCAATGTTCACGGGTTTGAACCCTTCGGGGTTTTGATGATCCATTACTTCATCTGTGAAGCATAGTGGGTGTGCGGCGCCTCTACATTGGGCTATATCACGACGTAGCTCAAGCGAGCTTTGTCTACTGTGTTCGGCCTGGCCGGAGTTGCTGTATTCGGCGCGACGGTCGTTGTCGCGCATTGTGGGGCGCCCACACGATCCGTAGATCGATCTTGATTGTCTTGCCTTATCCTCCAATATGTCTTGCAAGTCCGGCGCCTTCCCCCGTGGCTTCGTACTTTTCGAGCGGTGCCGGGGTACGGTTATAGTGGAGGGCCTAGAGGCCTCTCTGTCGCGGCCACGAGGTGGTCGGTCAGCTGTATTGTGCGCTGGTGATGCAGGTTTATATGCCTCCTCCTCTAATCGGGGGAGCAACTTGCGTTTGGGGTAGCTTTTGGAGGGGCGTTCGAGTTCATGCTCTTCGGCCGCAAGGACTTCAGTCCATCTGTCGGCTAGCAGATCTTGATCGGCTCTAAGTTGTTGCTGCTTTTTCTTGAGGCTGTTTGCCGTGGCCATAAGCCTGCGTTTAAAACGCTCTTGTTCGACGGGATCCTCAGGAGGCTTGCCTCGTCTCCTGAGGGAGGCATGTAATTATCATCCTCTACCTCTTCGTCTGCCGCTCTCTCATGAGGGCTGGCTTCTTCGTCCTCCTGTGCTGAATCTTGCTGGAGGGGGTTGTCTTCGGCACTGTCTGGGGTGTTATTATCTCCGGTGCTGGAATCTCCATTCTTGCTGTGGCGGGGTTTAGAGCGGTGCCGCTGACGTCGGCGCTTAGGCTGTTTCCTGGAGGGGTCTTCCTCCGCTGTTCCATCGCCATTCCCATCCTTTGGGATATCCACCATGTATATGTCGTATGACGAGGTGGTCTTCCAGTGCCCAGTAGGCGTTGGTTCTTGGTTGTCTCCGGCATCGTCATCCATACCGTCGATGTCTTCGGTGTCGAAGTCTAGCATGTCGGTTAGATCGTCGACAGTGGCTACTAAGTGGGTGGTGGGTGGGCTTTGAATTTCTTCGTTGTCCGCATCCCAACCGTCCTGACCGCGATCCGGCTAGGGCTTTCCTGATAACGAGAGATACTTTAGCGAATTCAGGATGTCGCCAAAAGGTGAGTATTGAAAGATGTCCGCAGCGGTGAACTCCATGATCGGCGCCCAATCAGATTCGATTGGTAGGGGCGCAGGAGGTTCGGAGTCCGGCGAGGAGTCCGGCACCTCGGAGTCACGAGCTTCACAAGGGACAAGGTCGGTATTCGGCTCCATCGATGTAGATGTAGCAGCCCCCGAGGCGGTGTCTAGCCACCCATCCTCGATCTGCGTAGTCGGCTCCGAATTGAGGGTCGGAGCGGACTCGTGTGCGGCCCCCAGGGCACTGTCCGGCAGCAGAGCTAAATCATGCCCATCGTGACAGTGCGGCGTGCTTGGCTGTGGCTCGAATCCATCGAAGATCAAGTCTCCGCGGATGTCAGCCGTGAAGTTCAGACTTCTAAATCTGACCTGACGGCCAGGGGCGTAGCTTTCGATCTGCTCCAGATGGCCAAGCGAATTGGCCCGCAGTGGAAAGCCGCCGAATACGAAGATCTGTCCGGGGAGAAAAGTCTCAGCCTGGACTGCGTCGTTGTCGTTGATGATCGAAGGAGCCATCCAGCCCATCGGTGACGACACAGATGAACTCTCAATGAAAGCACCAATGTCGGTGTCAAAACCGGTGGATCTCGGGTAGGGGGTCCCGAACTGTGCATCTAGGCGGATGGTAACAGGAGACAAGGGACACGATGTTTTTACCCAGGTTCGGGCCCTCTCGATGGAGGTAAAACCCTACTCCTGCTTGATTGATATTGATGATATGGGTAGTACAAGAGTGGATCTACCACGAGATCAAGGAGGCTAAACCCTAGAAGCTAGCCTATGGTATGATTGTTGTTGTTCTTGTGTCCTACGGACTAAAACCCTCTGGTTTATGTAGACACCAGAGAGGGCTAGGGTTACACAGAGTCGGTTACAATGGTAGGAGATCTACATATCCGTATTGCCAAGCTTGCCTTCCACGCCAAGGAAAGTCCCATCCGGACATGGGACGAAGTCTTCAATCTTGTATCTTCATAGTCTTGGAGTCCGGCCGATGATGATAGTTCGGCTATCCGGACACCCCCTAGTCCAGGACTCCCTCAGTGGCGTTGAAGTAGATCTGCTACGGTAGATGGGTGCATCGGGGGATAAGTCCCGTTGCGGTGGACTAGAAGGTCATGGGAGCGGCCCCTGCAAGGAGGACAACGACACCGATGAAGCGAGACATTACTAGGGAAAACCCTATAGTAGTAGCGCTGGGTGCAGCGCTACTGCTAAGGCGCTACAACTAACTGGTAGCAGTAGCGCTTGTTTACAAGCGCTGCTGCTATACCTAGTTAGCGGTAGAGCTTGTTTTGCGCAAGCACTGCTGATAAGAGTAAGTAGCAGTAGCATTTCTTCTGAAAAGCGCTACTGCTAAATTTTCGTGTATTTTTTAAAATGCAGCTTATTGTCGCTGTCTTTGTATAGGTTTTATATACAATACTTTCATCATATGATTTTATGACCATGATTAGTTATTATCTATAACAGTGAGTGAAATGAACATGGATTAGATTCAAATGGAGGCAACATGTGGTGCACATAGAAAGTACTACTAGTCCAAACTAGATCAAGTTTGGATTAGTAGTACTTTCGACATGCACCACATGTTGCCTCCACTTGAATCTAATCCATGTTCATTTCACCCACTTATATATATATAATAACTCATCATGCTCATATAACAACTTAGCATCATGCATCATCATAATATTAAATAGCCCATCATTGGTACCATAATAACAAGTCCTAATCATCATCATCATACAACTTCTACTCGTTATCATGATAACAACTCATCCTCATTATCATCATGCAACTTCTACTCGTTATCATGAAAACTAGTCATACTCATCATCATCATAGTCATCTAACCAACCCTACTTAATTGTTCTTAGCACATGACCAGGGGTATTAGCTAGGATCTAACTACCTTTTCTTAGGTACAGTAGCATAAAACAAGATAGGCCCTGACTCTCCATTATGGAGAATGGAGATTATCCTTGTCAGATTTTAGGTTCCACAAACCCTTGAGAGGTTCAAACTCTGGGGTGCGTGCGGAGATCTCAACCTGCCCAGCCAGCCTACTTGCTAATCTCATAGCCTATTGCGTCAAGCTCGAAGGGAAAGGAAGACACGGCAGTATACCCAGGTTTGAGCCACCTTGCGGTGTAAAACTCTACTCCTGCTTTGTGGTGGATTTGCCTCGATGGGCTGAGGAAGAACTAGTACGGTGGAGAACAACCTTAGGAGGCATGTTCTTGAGCTGAAGTGAGGTGGTGAGGTGGTGAGGGTGGAATGGATTCGATCCGATCCTCTGGGTTCAACCCCTCTCCATGGTGGTGGCCAGGTCCTATCTATAGTGGCCTTCGTCCTCTTCCCAAATGTAGGAGGGAAGGGATCCCACAATAGCCAAATTTGAAGGGAGACAACAAGTATGTCCTATCCTGACTAAAGTGGTCTTCTCCTGCAAAAGCCTCTGGTCGTGACACTGCGGTGGGCTCGGCTATGACCTCCGTCCTGCCGTCTTGGCGGTCTTGCTCTTGTTGCACCAGAATGGAAACCTTTGGTTGATTACTCGAGACTCCGCGCCTGCCGCCTGCCTCCTTTGCACCGAAGGGGGAACTTGTACTCTGCACCCGCTAGCGCCCGTCTGGTGCCTACTTGGCCTTGGTCATCATGGCTCACGTCAGCCAAACCACGCGAGGTGCAACTTGCATAGAAATCTCCGCTCCTCGGGAGCTAGCCTGAGGGGCCCGATCCCCTTGGAGGTCTTGGTGTTGTCCGCCTCATGAGGCTTGGCCCCTCGCGAGGGTCTTGAGTTGTTGATGCCGAAGCTAGGCCGTACTAGGCCGTCAATGGAGCCACGTCATGGGCCGCAGGCAGGCAAGTCTGGGTACCCCCATATCCAGAACGCCGATAGTGGCCCCGGTCCCAGGCGCGCTCAGACTTAACTACAGGGCGAAGCCAAGGGGCAAGTGCGGAGCGCCGCGGGCCCTTTCCACCTATGGCCTTGGTCGACACGTGGGAATTGATGGGTGATACATCTCCGTTGTATCTATAATTTTTGATTGTTCCATGCCAATAGTATTCAACTTTCATATGCTTTTGGCAACTTTTTATACTATTTTTGGGACTAACATATTGATCCAGTGCCCAGTACCAGTTACTGTCTGTTGCATGTTTTATGTTTCACAGAAACCCCATATCAAACAGAGTCCAAACAGGATAAAAATGGATGGAGAATTATTTTGGAATATTTATGATTTTTGGGAAGTAAAATCAACGCGAGACGGTGCCCGAGGGGGCCAAGAGAGGCAGGCGTGCCCTGGACTCTCCTGGGCCCCCCGTAAGGTGGTTGGCACTCTTCTTTTGCCGCAAGAAAGCTAATTTTACAAGAAAAATCTAGGCGAAAGATTCACCCCAATCGGAGTTACGAATCTACGGATATAAAAGAAACGGTGAAGGGGTAGAATCTGGGAATGCAGAAACAGAGAGATAGATCCAATCTCGGAGGGGCTCTCGCCCTCCCACGCCATGGGAGCCAAGGACCAGAGGAGAAACCCTTCTCCCATCTAGGGAGGAGGTCAAGGAAGAAGAAGAAGAAGGGGGTCTCTCTCCCCCTTGCTTCCGGTGGCGCCGGAGCGCTGCCGGGGGCCATCATCATCACCGCGATCTTCACCAACACCGCTGTCATCTTCACCAACATCTCCATCACCTTTCCCCATCTATATCCAGTGGTCCACTCTCCTGCAACCCGCTATACTCTCTACTTGAACATGGTGCTTTATGCTTCATATTATTTTCCAATGATGTGTTGCCATCCTATGACGTCTGAGTAGATTTTCGTTGTCCTATCGGTGATTGATGAATTGCTATGATTGGTTTGAGTTGCATGTTTTATTATTGGTGTTGTCCTATTGTGGCCTCTGTGTCGCGCAAGCGTGAGGGATTCCCGTTGTAGGGTTTGCAATATGTTTATGATTTGCTTATGGTGGGTGGCGTGAGTGACAGAAGCACAGACCCGAGTAAGTAGGTTGCTTGCGTATGGGATAAAGGGGACTTGATACTTTAATGCTATGGTTGGGTTTTACCTTAATGAATCTTTAGTATTTGCGGATTCTTGCTAGAGTTCCAATCATAAGTGCATATGATCCAAGTAGAGAAAGTATGTTAGCTTATGCCTCTCCCTCAAATAGAATTGCAATAGTGATTACCGGTCTAGTAACATAGTCAATTGCTTAGGGACAATTTCACAACTCCTACCACCACTTTTCCACACTCGTTATATTTACTTTATTGCATCTTTATCTAAACAGCCCCTAGTTTATATTTACGTGTTCTTTATTTATCTAAACAGCCCCTAGTCTCCGCTGTCCAAGAAGTGACTAATATTTTGTAGGAAGCTATGGAAGAAGAAATTGGTGAAACTGTGAGCTCATTGGATGAAAAAGATGATGAGGAGAGCGAAGAACAAAAGGAGGAAGAGCGGATTGATCACCCCGTGCCCACCTTCTAATGAGAGTAACTCTTCAACTCATACATTGTTTAATTCCCCTTCGTGCTTACCGAAGGATGATTGCTATGATGATTGCTATGATCCTGTTGATTCTCTTGAAATATCCCTTTTTGATGATGCTTGCTATGCTTGCGGCTAAGATGCCAATATGAATAATGCTTATGGAGATGAACTTGCTATAGTTCCTTATGTTAAACATGAAATTGTTGCTATTGCACCGACACATGATAGTCCTATTATCTTTTTGAATTCTCCCGACTACACTATATCGGAAAATTTGCGCTTAGTAAGGATATATTGATGGGTTGCCTTTTACCATTGCATATGATGATTTTGATGAATGTAATATGCATGTGCTTGCTGCCCCTACTTGCAATTATTATGAGAGAGGAACTCTATCTCCACCTCTCTACGTTTCCAATATGATAAAATTGCAAGAAACTGTTTATACTATGCATTGGCCTTTACTATGTGTGCATGAATTGTTCTTTTATAACATGCCGATGCATAGGAAAAGATTTAGACTTCGTTGTTGCATGATATATGTTACTTTGTGCTCACTACTAAATTACAAATCATTGTTAATTAAAATTGGCATTGATATACCTTGGGATCCGGGTGGATTCATTACTTGAGCACTATATGCCTAGCTTAATGGCTTTAAAGAAAGCGCTGCCAGGGAGACAACCCGGAAGTTTTAGAGAGTCATTTATTTCTGTTGAGTGCTTTTATATAGTTTAAAAACAAAAAAAATAAAGAGGGGAACCTAAAAACTTTTCAAAAAGGAAAGTGAAAGTGAGAGAGACAAGCATTGTTGAAAATTCCATTGTATTATAAAAATAATGTGCCAAGGTTTGCCTTTAGGATGTTTACAATGCTTGTTGGTTTGTACGGTGCAGAACAGAAACTTTGGCTGTAGTGCGCAATTTTACATTTTTAACTGGAACGTCACTTGGTTCTGATTCTTTTTGCACTGACTTGCCGTACAGCTTGTTTATTTTTCCTAATTTTGGTAGAATGTTTGGGGTACCATAAGTATGGTGGATGTTCATATTGCTACAGACTGTTCTGTTTTTGACAGATTCTGTTTTTGATGCATAGTTTGTTTGTTTTGATGAATCTATCAATTTATATTAGTGGATTAAGCCATGGAAATGTTATATTACAGTAGAAAAAATGCAAAAACAAAATATGAATTGGTTTGCGACAGTACTTAGAGTGGTGATTTGCTTTATTATATTAACGGATCTTACCGAGTTTTCTGTTGAAGTTTTGTGTGGATGTAGTGTCTAATCGAGAATGTCTCGATATGAGGAAAATGAAGAGAGGCAAGAGCTCAAACTTGGGGATGCCCGAGGCACCCCAAGTAAATATTCAAGGAGACTCAATCGCTAAGCTTGGGGATGCCCCGGAAGGCATCCCCTCTTTCTTCAACAAGTATCGGTATGTTTTCGGATTTGTTTCGTTCATGCGATATGTGCAAGTCTTGGAGCGTCTTTTGCATTTAGTTTTCTTTTTTCTTTTATGCACCATGCTGGTATGAGATAGTCCATGGTTGATTTATAGAATGCTCATTGCACTTCACTTAAATCTTTTGAGTATGGCTTTATAGAATGCTTCATGTGCTTCACTTATATTATTTGAAGTCTGGATTGCCTGTTTCTCTTCACATAGAAAACCGCCATTTGTAGAATGCTCTTTTGCTTCACTTATATTTGTTAGAGCGTGGGAATATCTTTTGTAGAAAGAATTAAACTCTCTTTCTTCACTTATATCAATTTAGAGAGATGACAGGAATTGGTCATTCACATGGTTAGTCATAAAATCCTACATAAACTTGTAGATCGCTGAATATGATATGTTTGATTCCTTGCAATAGTTTTGCGATATAGTGATGATAATATGTGGGAGGTACTAGTAGATGGTTGTGTTCAGTAAGGATGTTGGTGTTAAGGTTTGTGATTCCCGAAGCATGCACGTATGGTCTATTAACTATGTAACCAAATTGGCGCGCATTGTATTTTGATTGTTTATCTTTGCGTGAAGGTCGAGGGCGCGCGATGGTTAACTCCTACCAACCTCCCCCGTAGGAGCATGCGTGTAGTACTTTGTTTCAAGGGGTAATAAATTTTTTCAATAAGTATGTGAGTTCTTTATGACTAATGTTGAGTCCATGGATTATACGCACTCTCACCCTTCCATCATTGCTAGCCTCTTCGGTACCGTGCATTGCCCTTTCTCACCTCGAGAGTTGGTGCAAACTTCGCCGGTGCATCCTAACCCCGTGATACGATACGCTCTATCACACATAAGCCTCCTTATATCTTCCTCAAAACAGCCACCATACCTACCTATTATGGCATTTCCATACCAATTCCGAGATATATTGCCATGCAACTTTCATCATCATCATATACATGACTTGAGCATTCATTGTCATATTGCTTTGCATGATCGTAAGATAGCTAGCATGATATTTTCATGGCTTGTCCGTTTTTTGATTTCATTGCTACGCTAGATCATTGCACATCCCGGTACACTGCTGGAAGCATCCATATAGAGTCATATCTTTGTTCTAGTATCGAGTTGTAATATTGAGTTGTAAGTAAATAAAAGTGTGATGATCATCATTATAGAGCATTGCCCCATGAAAAAAAAGAAAAAAAGAAAAAAAAAAGAAAAAAGGGGAAAGGCCAAAGAAGCCTAAATAAAAAAGGGGGCCAAAGAAGCCCACCCAAAAAGAAAAAAGAAATAAAAAAAAGAAAAAAAAAGAAAAAAAAGGGGCAATGTTACTATCCTTTTTCCACACTTCTGCTTCAAAGTAGCACCATGTTCTTCATATAGAGAGTCTCCTATGTTGTCACTTTCATATACTAGTGGGAATTTTCATTATAGAACTTGGCTTGTATATTCCAACGATGGGCTTCCTCAAATGCCCTAGGTCTTCATGAGCAAGCAAGTTGGATGCACACCCACTTAGTTTATTTTGTTGAGCTTTCATACACTTCTAGCTCTTAGTGCACCCGTTGCATGGCAATCCCTACTCCTCGCATTGACATCAATTGATGGGCATCTCCATAGCCTGTTGATTAGCCGCATCGATGTTAGACTTTCTCCCTTTTTGTCTTCTCCACATAACCTCCACCATCATATTCTATTCCACCCATAGTGCTATATCCATGGCTCACGCTCATGTACTAGTGAAGGTTGAAAAAGTTTGTCAATACTAAAGTATGAAACAATTGCTTGGCTGACACCGGGACAGGCATGAGGGGTACCTTGTGTTAAGAAAAGGGAGCATACAAGACTATATGATTTTGTAGGGATAACTTTTTGAAGCATTGATATTTTGAAAGACATGATTGTTTGTTGTGATGCCCTAAGTATTATTGTTTTTATGTCAAATGATAGACTATTGCTTTGAATCACTCGTGTCTTAATATTCATGCCATGATTGGATATTTGATCAAGATTATGCTAGGTAGCATTCCACATCAAAAATTATTTTTTTATCATTTACCTACTCGAGGAGGAGCAGGAATTAAGCTTGGGGATGCTGATACGTCTCCATCGTATCTATAATTTTTGATTGTTCCATGCCAATATTATTCAACTTTCATATACTTTTGGTAACTTTTTATACTATTTTTGGGACTAACATATTGATCCAGTGCCCAGTGCCAGTTCCTGTCTATTGCATGTTTTATGTTTCGCAGAAACCCCATATCAAACGGAGTCCAAACGGGATAAAAACGGACGGAGAATTATTTTGGAATATTTATGATTTTTGGGAAGTAAAATCAACGCAAGACGGTTCTCGAGGGGGCCAGGAGATAGGGGCGCACCCCAGGGAGGCAGGCGCACCCTGGACTCTCCTGGCCCCCCTGTAAGGCGGTTGACGCTCTTCTTATGCCGCAAGAAAGCCAATTTTATGATATAAATCTGGGCGAAAGATTCACCCCAATCGGAGTTACGGATCTCCGGATATAAAAGAAACGGTGAAGGGGTAGAATCTGGGAACGCAGAAATAGAGAGATAGATCCAATCTCGGAGGAGCTCTCGCCCCTCCCACGCCATGGGAGCCAAGGACCATAGGGGAAACCCTTCTCCCATCTAGGGAGGAGGTCAAGGAAGAAGAAGAAGAAGAAGGGGGCTCTCTCCCCCTTGCTTCCGGTGGCGCCGGAGCGCTGCCGGGGGCCATCATCATCACCGCGATCTTCACCACCGCCGTCATCTTCACCAACATGTCCATCACCTTTCCCCATCTATATCCAGCGGTCCACTCTCCCACAACCCACTGTACTCTCTACTTGAACATGGTGCTTTATACTTCATATTATTTTCCAATGATGTGTTGCCATCCTATGATGTCTGAGTAGATTTTCGTTGTCCTATCGGTGATTGACAAATTGCTATGATTAGTTTGAGTTGCATGTTTTATTATTGGTGCTTTCCTATTGTGCCCTCCGTGTCGCGCAAGCGTGAGGGATTCCCGTTGTAGGGTTTGCAATACGTTTATGATTTGCTTATGGTGGGTGGCGTGAGTGACAGAAGCACAGACCCGAGTAAGTAGGTTGTTTGCGTATGGGATAAAGGGGACTTGATACTTTAATGCTATGGTTGGGTTTTACCTTAATGAATCTTTAGTATTTGCGGATGCTTGCTAGAGTTCCAATCATAAGTGCATATGATCCAAGTAGAGAAAGTATGTTAGCTTATGCCTCTCCCTCAAATAGAATTGCAATAGTGATTACCGGTCTAGTAACGTGGTCAATTGCTTAGGGACAATTTCACAACTCCTACCGCCACTTTTCCACACTCATTATATTTACTTTATTGCATCTTTATCTAAACAGCCCCTAGTTTATATTTACGTGTTCTTTATTATCTTGCAAACCTATCCAACAACACCTACAAAGTACTTCTAGTTTTATACTTGTTCTAGGTAAAGCGAACGTCAAGCGTGCGTAGAGTCGTATCAGTGGCCGATAGGACTTGAGAGAGTATTTGTTCTACTTTTAGCTCCTCGTTGGGTTCGACACTCTTACTTATCAAAAGAGGCTACAACTATCCTGTATACTTGCGGGTTATCAATGGAGCGTGGGTGTCTCCACTTCCCCATGCTGCCTTGAAATCCACCAAGTCTGGCGGCCGTCCGTTGCCAAAGAAGTCCGCCCCTGTAGTTTGTTGCGCTTGGCCTTGGCTCCTTCCCTCCCCCAACCTCCAATCCTCCTCACTGATCCGGTGCCAACGTTGTTCCCTCCTCCTAGCTTCCGTATTGTCCCCGCAGTAGAGGAACAAGAAAGGGAAGCCGCATGCTCTGGCCGAGCCACCGTCAGCCTTGGATCCTGCTCTCGAGCAGTCGATGGTGATCAACCAAGAGGGGTCGGCCAAGGTCCGCCCAGCTCTTGCCACCGATTCCAATGAGTGGAAGGCGACGATCGCCCGGCCCGCATCTTGGCTCACCTGTGACATGAGCGCCACCGATATTCCTATCCATCTTCACGCCCTCTTCGCGGGCCTGATTCCCTCTTTCTCCCCTTTCTTCAATGCCATAATCTCGCATTACCAGATCCACCTGCTGCAGCTGGATCCCTGCTCCATCTTCCTCCTAGCCACCTTTGCTTTCCTTTGCTAAGCCATGCTCGGCATCGCTCCTTCTCTAACCCTGTTTTGCCATTTCTACTTTCTCCGTCTGGTCGACGCTCGCCAGCGCTCAGGGTGCGTAGACTTTCAAGCTATTGCGGCGACGGCTGGCTCGGGGATCGACTTCGAGTGATTGCCAGATGCAAATGGGTTCCGGAAGCAGTGGTTGTTTGTAGATGCTAGCACGCGCAACTCCCCTGCTTTTCACCCCTCGTGCGCTAGCAGTGCCTAGTTCCGGCTGGAGGCATGTGAAGCTTGTCGGCCATCGGCTAGCCCGCGTCCGGAAACGGCTGACCGGGCTAAAGACGCTTGGGGTGACAGCGCCACTGGTGGTGCAGGAAATCGTCCAGTGGCGCATCGGCCCGCTCCAGCGCCATTCCCGCCAAATGTGGGCCTTCACCAGCACCGAGGACTCCATGAGGCTCCAAGCACCTATGCTGCCTTCCAAGACGCTGAGCAAGGTGCTTGAGCTTCTGACGGGCGACTACAAACCTGCCGCGCTTCCCGAGATGGGCTGCCTCCTGTACCAGTGCTCAAACAAGGTGGCCTTCGTGAAGCAGATGCCCCTCTTCGACGAGTGGGGTTTGTGCCCGGAGGGCCTTGAAGGGCCTCGTGAGAATCATATCCTTGTGGCTCTCGTGCTTCTCAACCCTGTGGCATGTGCCCCGAATGTGGAAGCAAGAGGGCACACGCCACCGAGTGCCACCAAGGTGACCTCCGGGGGCCAGGCGCCACGAGGTGCTCAAGTGGCCCAGGCTCCTGAGGCCCCGGAAGGGGCCACCGTGGGGCAGGCGCGACCCGGTGCCCCTGAGGCGGCCGCCTCCAAGGATCGGGGAAGCGGCCCCTGACGCTCGTGAGGCTACCGCTCAGGGAGCCCTGCTGAGTGCTCCGGCTGATGGGGTCAAAGCCCGGTCAGCTCCGCCTGAATCTTGAAGCACTCTGCAAGAGGAAGGGTCTCCGAGCTGCAATGGTGACGCCTACCGGCTGCTAAAGTAGAGGAAGTACATAGCTATGGACGAGGATGTACCTCACTCTAGTGACTTCTGGCGCGTCATGCTTTTTCCTGACTGAGGCTTTGCAGGATCCTGCGGTGGCAAAGCCTCAGGAGAGGCGTCATGTAGGAGCTTTTCGCTTGATCCCAACGTCAGGCCCCTTGCGCCCGGCTCCCGCACAAGGCATGGGGCCAACTCCGGCAACCAATGTGCTTCTAGGGGGCCTCGGACTTGAGCCTCCTGCTTTCTGCCTCTGGAACCTGGCATGGGGGTCGAGGGGCGTGCCGACGGCTCCTCCATTGATCATTGCTGGCAATCGGGCGCCCCCAGACCGGTTTCGTCTTCAGGCTGTGGAACTGCATCAGCCAGCACCCAGCCGGAGGCAGGCGAGCCGCTCAGCGCCCCTCCGACAGCTCCCAGGGCCGAAGACAGGCTTCGCCGCGCATTGGAGTTCACGCGCGGGCGCAGTGCTATCCGCTACGAGCTCTTCGGTGAGGCGATGCATGCGATGGTTCGGCTTGGTGGAGAACTTGCTGACGTTGATACCCGCCTCGTGACGGAGGACCTCCAGTTGGTGCACGAATGGCACCAGCTGAAAGTCGCCATAAATCTTGGGCAGCTTCAACATGACCGTGCCGACGCACGAGTTGTGGCTTCTCTTGCAACTTCTCGTGAGGCTTGCGCCCGTGCCCTGGAGGAGGCCAGGGCTGCTGACTGTAGTTACAAGGAACCGAGGAGCAAGAGAGGGAGCTTCAGGCTTCAAACACAACCCTTGAGCGAGAGATCGAGGCGTGGCGGGCCTTCCTGGCCACGTCGCCGGTCAAACCACCCCATGATGAGGTGGAGCTTTTGAGACGCCAGGAAGACCTGGCGCTGGAGGCCATGGAGCATAGCCTGGCATCGGAACGGCAAGAAGTGAGGGAGCGCCAGGCAACTACGGCTGAGGATGCCGTCGCCGCCCAAGAGGCCCGGGTCCAGCTGGAGGTTGATTAGGGGGTGGCGAAGGCACATGCGGATCTGGCTGATGAGCATCGCCTGAAGCTGGAACTGCTGGAAGCCGAGCTCAAGGGCCGAACCACCGCCGTGAAGGTGAAGCTGCGGTCTGCAGAACAACATGAGAGGGCCGCCAAGGAAGCTCAGGCCTCTTCCGAGTCTGCCTTGGCCTCTGCCCACGCCGAACCGTCTTCCCTTCAACAGCAGATCAAGGATACCGTGTCCCTGGCAGAGAAGACTGCGAACAAAGCGAATCGCCGCCAGACGCTGCAACGCGAGCACGCCTCGATGCTCCAGGATCTCAGAGTTAGAGCTAACCGTGCCTTGGGCACCATCTGTGATGAGAGGGCTCCTCACCCGCACTAGAATGATTACGCTAGCCACCTCAGCTTCTTCACCAACATCGTGACCCGCCTGGAGGATCGGGCCGTGAGGGCTCGCGAGCTTGTAGCGGAGAGGAGATGGGGTCTTCTTAGGCGTGCATTCTCACGTTTCTTCAGCCACATTCTCAACCACGATCCTCACTTCGACTTCAATGTTGTGTTAGCCCCCGTGCCCAGCTCTTGCTGCCGATTCCAATGAGTGGAAAGCGATCATCGCCCGACCCGCATCTTGGCTTGCAGGTGACATGAGCGCCATCGAAATTCCTATCCATCTTCATGCCCTCTTCGCGGGCCTTATTACCCCTTTCTCCCCTTTCTTCAATGCCATAATCTTGCACTACCAGATCCACCTGCTGCACCTGGATCCCTGCTCCATCATCCTCCTTGCCGCCTTCGCTTTCCTTTGGAAAGCCATGGTCGTCATCGCTCCTTCTGTAGCCCTGTTTTGCCATTTCTTCTTGCTCCGTCTGGTCGACGCCCACCAGCGCTCAGGGTGCATTGACTTTCAAGTTGTTGTGGCGACGGCTGGCTCGGGGATCGACTTCGAGCTATCGCCAAATGTGAAGGGGTTCCGGAAGCAGTGGTTATTTGTAGATGCCGGCACGCGTAGCCCCCTGCTTTTGACCCCTCGAGCGCCAGCAATGCCTAGTACCGGCCGAGGGCATGTGAAGCTTGTCAACCATTGGCTAGCCCATGTCTGGAAACGGCTGACCACGCTGAAGACGCTCGGGGTGATAGTGCCAATGGTGGTGCAGGAATTCGTCCAATGGCGCATCGCCTCGCTCCAGCGCCATTCCCACCCGATGTGGGCCTTCACCGACACCGAGGACTCCATGAGGCTGCAAGAACCTGCACTGCCTTCCAAGATGCTGATCAAGGTGCTCGAGCTTCTGACATGCGACTGCGAACTCTCCGTGCTTCCTGGGAAGGGCTGCCCCCTATACTAGTGCTCAAACAAGGTGGTCTTCGTGAAGGAGATGCCCCTCTTCGATGAGTGGGGGTTGTGCCCAGCGGGCCTTGAATGGGCTCACGAGAATACTATCCTCGTGGCTCCCATGCTTCTCGACCCCGCGGCACATGCCCCAAATGTGGAACCAAGGGGGCACACGCCACCGGGTGCCACCAAGGTGACCTCCGGAGGCCAGGCGCCACCAGGTCCTCAAGAGGACGAGGCTCTTGAGGCCCCGGAAGGGGCCACCGCGGGGCAGGCATGACCCGGTGCCCCTGAGGCGGCCGCCTCCAAGGCTCAGGGAAGCGGCCCGGAGGTGCCTCCCAACGCTCCTGAGCCCGCCGCTCAGGGAGCACAGCCGAGCGCTCCAGCTGATGGGGGCTGCCCTTCGAAGCTCGGTCGGCTCCGCCTAAATCTTGAAGCACTCCGCAAGAGGAAGGGGTCTCCGAGCTGCAATGGTGATGCCTACCGGCCGCTAAAGCAGAGGAAGTACATAGCTGTGGACGAGTAAGCACCTCATTCTGGTGACTTTCTGCACGTCATGCTTTTTCCTGACTGAGGCTTTGCAGAATCTCGCGGTGGCATAGCCTCATGAGAGAAGTCATCCACGAGCTTTTGGCTCGATCCCGACGCCAGGCCCCTCGTGCCCGGCTCCCGCGCAAGTCATGGGGCCAACTCCGGAAGCCAATGTGCTGCTAGGGGGCCTCAGACTTGAGCCTACTTCTTTCTTCCTCCGCAACCTAGCCTGGGGTCGAGGGGCATGCTGACGGCTCCTCCACTAATCATTGTTGGCGATCGGGCTCCCCTGGACCGGCTTCGTCTTCAGGTAGTGAAACTACGTCAGCCAGCCCCCAACAGTAGGCAGGTGAGCCGCTCTTCGCCCCTCCGGCAGCTCCTAGGGCGGAAGACGGGCGTGGCCGCACATTGGAGTTCACGCGCGGGCATAGTGCTGTCCACTACGAGCTCTTCGGTGAGGCGATGCGCGTGATGGTTCGGCTTGGTGGAGAACTTGCTAACATTGACACCCGCCTCAAGACGGAGGACCACCTGTTGGTGCACGAATGGCACTAGCTGAAAGTCGCCATCAATCTTGGGCAGCTTCAATGTGACCGTGCCAACGCATGCGCCGCGACTTCTCTGGCAACTTCTCGTGAGGCTTGTGCCTGCGCCCTGTAGGAGGCCAGGGCTTCTGATCGTCGTTGCGAGGAAGCCGAGGAGCGAGAGCGGGAGCTCCAAGCTTCAAATGCTTCCCTCGAGCGGGAGATCAAGGCGCGGCGGGCCTTCCTGGCAGCGTCGCCGGTCGAAGCGCCTCACGACGAGGTGGAGCTTCTGAGACGCCAGGAAGATCTGGTGCTGGAGGCCATGGAGCATAGCCTAGCATCGGAACAACTGGAAGTGAGGGAGTGCCAGGCGACTACGACTGAGGATGTCGTCGCCGCCCGAGAGGCCTGGGTCCAGCTGGAGGTTGAGCAGGGGGTGGCGAAGGCATGTGCGGATCTGGCAGATGAGCATCGCCTGAAGCTGGAGCTGCTGGAAGCCAAGCTCGAGGGCCAGACCACCGCCCTGAAGGTGAACCTGGGATCTACGAAACAACGTGCGAGGGCTGCCAAGGAAGCTTAGGCCTCTTTCGAGTCTGCCTTGGCCACTGCCTCTGCCCATGCCGAACTGTGTTCCCTTCAACAGAAGATCAAGGATACCGCGTCCCTGGCATAGAAGACCGCAAACAAAGCGAATCACCACCGGACGCTGCAGCGCGAGCATGCCTCGATGCTCCAGGATCTCAGAGTTAGAGCTAACCGCGCCTTTGGCACCATCTGCAATGAGAGCGCTCCTCACCCGCACGAGAACGATTACGCCAGCCATCTCAGCTTCTTCACCAAAATCATGACCCGCCTGGAGGATCGGGTCGTGAGGGCTCGCGAGCTTGTAGCGGAGAGGAGCTGGGGTTTTCTTGGGCGCGCATTCTCACATGTCTTCAGCCACCTTCTTAACCGCGATCCTCACTTGGACTTCAAAGTTGTGTTAGCCCCCATGCCCACAGTTATTCGGGACAACCTAGCCGGGTGGGTGGACGACCATGTGGATGCCCTGGCGGTAGAATATGCTCCGGAGGATGATGCAGTTGTGGTTGTGGCCGAAGAAGATGACACGGGTAGCGATGATGAGGAGGATGGTCGCGATGCGCGAGCAGCACGAGCAGCATGGATGGAGGTGATGAAGAAGGCGCATCCAGCTAGGCCCGTGTTTCTTTTCTCTTTGACCTATATGACAAAAACTTGAACACATCCTCGTGAGAGCATTTTCAAAGGGGGCCCCCTTATGATGTATGAGATTATGAAATGCTTTTGAAGTAGCGCCTAGAGTGCAAACCAGCAGGGCTGCGGGCTCCCAAGCAGGGTAGTTGTTATGACTTATTTTTGGTTCTGCGGGCCACGAGTGAGCCCTGGTGTCGCAGCGGCACCTCTTCTATTGAGGTGAGCCTGTTGCGGGCTCATGAGGTTCTGAGCCTTCCGAGGGGCCTGCTGGCCTATCCTAGAGTGCCTCGCGAGGGACCAACTGCCGGACCATGACAAGGTGCGCGCGTGGTGGCTGCATCCCTAGCCCCCGAGGGGGGGCCTTTACATGTTCGGGGCTGGCCCGGGCATGCTCAATGCATGCGTACCGCACCCAGCCCCTGCTTGCGAGGTGCTCGAGGGGGGGTGCAGCAGGCACGAGCCCCTCTTAAAAACACGAAACCAGAAGACGAGAAAATGACACAAGTCAAGAAAACTTCCACCTGTTTTTCTTTTCCTAAGCACACAAGATTCCATTCCAAAAAGTTGGCAAATTGGGTACAGAAAGAGGGGCGAAAGCAAACGGCCGCGTCCGGCGCCTACCTAGTCTTCTAGTCTTGTCACCAGCGTGGAGCTAAGTGCTTCCACTGGGTGTGGGCATAGTCATTGGGGCACAGTGTCGACGGCCAGCGCAGAGCAAGGTGCTTCCACTTGGATGTGGGTGGGAGCCCGCATGAGGCCCCAGGGCGGCACTCAAGAGACTTCGGGGCGTGTACAACACCACTCATTATTACGTGAGAGTGTCACGAGCGGAGACCTTCGTAGGCCAGAGCCTTGCTTCATGTTGCCCGACGAGGGCCCTGCCCTGCGCTGCCCCCGACCACCATTGGGGCATCCGGAAACCAGGGCGAGACCAAGGGGCAAGGAGGACACTGCGGCGCCCTCGGCGATCGTAGGCCCTCCGCTGGGGGGAAGGGCTCACCGGCGCCTTCCCCGGCGGGGGACATACCTCCGAGCGGCGCCTTGCTCCATGCAGCGCAGGGGAGGCCCTGGCCCCGGGCTCCCCCCATGCCGCTGCTACGTCTTGAGCTTGCGTTGGTTTTCCTTGAAGAGGAAAGGGTGATGCAGCAATAGTAACGTAAGTATTTCCCTCAGTTTTTGAGAACCAAGGTATCAATCCAGTAGGAGGCTCCTCAAAAGTCCCACACACCTACACAAACAAACAAAGAACTCACAACCAACGCAATAAAGGGGTTGTCAATCCCTTCACGGACACTTGCGTAAGTGAGATCTGATAGAGATAGTATGATAAGATAAATATATTTTTGGTATTTCATAATATAGATGCGAAAAGTAAAGATGCAAATAAAAGTAGATTGAAAGCTTATATGCTCAAGATAGCATAAGTATTACGGTGGGTGAACAAATTACTGTTGAGCAATTGATAGAAAAGCGAATAATTATGAAATTATCTAGGCATGATCGTGTATATAGGCATCACGCCCGCGAAAAGTAGACCGACTCCTGCCAGCATCTACTACTATTTCTCCACACATCGACCAACTCCTGCCTGCATCTAGAGTATTAAGTTCATAAAGAACAGAGTAACACATTAAGAAAGATGACATGATGTAGAGGGATAAACTCAAGCAATATGATATAAACCCCATCTTTTTATCCTCGATGGCAACATTACAATATGTGCCTTGCTGCCCCTGCTGTCACTGGGAAAGGACACCGCAAGATTGAACCCAAAGCTAAGCACTTCTCCCATGGCAAGAAAGATCAATCTAGTAGGCCAAACCAAACTGATAATTCGAAGAGACTTGCAAAGATAACTCAATCATACATAAAAGAATTCAGAGGAGATTCAAATATTATTCATAGATAAACTTGATCATAAACCCACAATTCATCGGATCTCGACAAACACACCGCAAAAAGAGTTTACATCGAATAGATCTCCACAAGAGAGGGGGAGAAAATTGTATTGAGATCCAAAAGGAGAGAAGAAGCCATCTAGCTAATAACTATGGACCCGAAGGTCTATGGTAAACTACTCACAACTCATCGGAGGGGCTATGGTGTTGATGTAGAAGCCCTCCATGGTCGATTCCCCCTCCGGCGGAGCGCCGGCGAAGGCTCCAAGATGGGATCTCGCGGATACAGAAGGTGGCGGTGGTGGAAATTGTGTTTCATTGGCTCCCTAGATGTTTTCGGGGTACGTAGGCATATATAGGAGGAAGAAGTACGTCGGTGGCCGCCCGAGGGGCCTATGAGACAGGGGGCGCACCCTATAGGGGTGGGCGCGCCCTCCACCCTCGTGGCCACCTCGGCTGCTTCTTGACTTGCACTCCAAGTCCTCTGGATCACGTTCGTTCCAGAAATCACGCTCCCGAAGGTTTCATTCCATTTGGACTCTGTTTGATATTCCTTTTCTTCGAAATACTGAAATAGGCAAAAAAACAGCAATACGGGCCGGGCCTCCGGTTAGTAGGTTAGTCCCAAAAATGATATAAATGTGTAAAATAAAGCCTATAAGCATCCAAAAGGGGTAATATAATAGCATGGCACAATCAAAAATTATAGATACGTTGGAGATGTATCAAGCATCCCCAAGCTTAATTCCTGCTCGTCCTCGAGTAGGTAAATGATAAAAACAGAATTTTTGATGTGGAATGCTACCTAGCATAATTCTCAATGTAATTTTCTTTATTGTGGCATGAATGTTCAGATCCAAATGATTCAAAATAAAAGTTCATATTGACATAAGAAATAGTGATACTTCAAGCATACTAATCAAAGTAATCATGTCTTCTCAAAATAACATGGCTAAAGAAAGTTATCCCTACAAAATCATATAGTCTGGCTGTTGCTCTATCTTCATCACACAAAGTATTTAATCATGCACAACCCCGATGACAAGCCAAGCAATTGTTTCATACTTTAATAATCTTAAACTTTTTCAACTTTCACGCAATACATGAGCGTGAGCCATGGACATAGCACTAATATGTGGAATAGAATGGTGGTTGTGGAGAAGAAAAAAAGGAGAAGATAGTCTCACATCAACTAGGCGTATCAACGGTCTATGGAGATGCCCATTAATAGATATCAATGTGAGTGAGTAGGGATTGACATGCAACGGATGCACTAGAGCTATAAATATATGAAATCTCAACAAAAGAAACTAAGTGGGTGTGCATCCAACTTGCTTGCTCACGAAGACCTAGGGCATTTTGAGGAAGCCTATCATTGGAATATACAAGCCAAGTTCTATAATGAAAAATTCCCACTAGTATATAAAAGTGACAACATAGGAGACTCTCTATCATGAAGATCATGGTGCTACTTTGAAGCACAAGTGTGGAAAAAGAGATAGTAGCATTGTCCCTTCTCTCTTTTTATTTTTTTTATTTTCTTTTTTTTCTTTTCTCCTTTTTTTTCTTTGGCCTTTCTCTTTTTTTCCTTTTTGTAATGCCCGAAGTCTCATCCCGACTTGTGGGGGAATCATAGTCTTCATCATCCTTTCCTCACTAAGACAATGCTCTAATAATGAAGATCATCACACTTTTATGGATTTACAACTCAAGAATTACAACTCAAAGCTAGAACAAGATATGACTCTATATGAATGCCTCCGGCGGTGTACCGGGATATGCAATGAATCAAGAGCGACATGTATGAAAATTATGAAGGTGTCCTTGCCACAAATATGATCTCAATTACATGATCATGCAAAGAGCAATATGACAAAAGTAATGCGTGTCATATGGACGGAACGGTGGAAAGTTGCATGACAATATATCTCGGAATGGCTATGGAAATGCCATAATAGGTAGGTATGGTGGCTGTTTTGAGGAAGGTATATGGTAGGTGTATGGTACCGGCGAAAGTTGCGCGGCACAAGAGAGGCTAGCAATGGTGGAAGGGTGAGAGTGCGTATAATTCATGGACTCAACATTAGTCAAAAGAACTCATATACTTATTGCAAAAATCTACAAGTCATCAAAAACAAAGTATTACTCGCATGCTCCTAGGGGGGTAGATTGGTAGGAAAAGACCATCGCTCGTCCCCGACCGCCACTCATAATGAAGACAATCAATAAATAAAATTGTTCTCCAACTTCATCACAAAGTGGTTCACCATATATGCATGCTACGGGAATCACAAACTTGAACACAAGCATTTTTTAAATTCATAATCACCCAACTAGCATGACTTTAATATCACTACCTCCATATCTCAAAACAATTATCAAGTATCAAATTGATCATAGCATCCAATTCACTTTCTATGATAGTTTTTATTATACCCAACTTGGATGCTCATCATTCTAGGACCAACTTTGTAACCATAGAAAATACCATGCTGTTCTAAAAGACTATCAAAATAATATAAGTGAAGCATGAGATACTAGCAATTTCTACAAAATTAAGCCACGACCGTGCTCTAGAAGATATAAGTGAAGCACTAGAGCAAAAACTATCTAGCTAAAAAGATATAAGTGAAGCACATAGAGTATTCTAATAAATTTCAATCAAGTGGGATTCTCCCAAAAGGTGTGTACACCAAGGATGATTGTGGTAAACTAAAAAGCAAATACTAATATAATACACGATGCTCCAAGCAAACCACATATCATGTGGTGAATAAAAAATATAGCTCCAAGTAAAGTTACCAATGAACCAAGACGAAAGAGGGGATGCCTTCCCGGGGCATCCCCAAGCTTAGGCTTTTGGCTATTCTTGAATATCTGGGGGTGCCTTGGGCATCCCCAAGCTTAGGCTCTTGCCACTTCTTATTCCATAGTCCATCAAAGCTTTACCCAAAACTTGAAAACTTCACAACACAAAACTCAACAGGAAATCTTATAAGCGTCGTTAGTGAAAAAAACCCACCACATAAGGTACTGTAATGAACTCATTATTTATTTATTTTGGTGTCAAACCTACTATATTCCAACTTCTCTATGGTTTATAAACTATTTTAGTAGCCATAGATGCATCAAAATAAGCAAGCAACACACGAAAAAAGAATCTGTCAAAAACAGAACAGTCTGTAGCAATCTGTAACTAACACAAACTTCTGGAACTTTAAAGATCCTACTAAAATAGGAAGTCCTGGACAATTTGTCTATTGATCAGCATATTGATCAGCATCAAAAATAATCAATGCAAAAGCACGTTTCTTTGATTTAACAAAACTAATTTTGTGCGTGCAAAGTTTCTGTTTTTCACCAGAATCAAATTAACTATCATCATAGGTTATCCTATAGGTTCTACTTGGCACAAACACTAATTAAAAGATAAAAACACATCTAAACAGAAGGTAGATGCAAAATTTATTACTAAACAGGAACAAAAACAAAAACACAAATAAAATTGGGTTGCCTCCCAATTAGTGCTATCATTTAACGCCCCTAGCTAGGCATAAAGGCGAAGTAGATCTAAGTAGTGCCATCTTTGGCACTCAATTCATAAGTAGCTCGCATGATAGATTCATAAGGTAATTTGACTTTCTTTCTTGGAAAGTGCTCCATGCCTTTCTTTAATGGAAATTGGAATCTAATATTGCCTTCCTTCATATCAATAATCGCGCCAATCGTTCTAAGGAAAGGTCTACCACGAATAATAGGGCAAGAAAGATTGCAATCAATATCAAGAACGATAAAATCTACGGGCACCAAATTTATATTTGCAACAATGAGAACATCATTGATCCTTCCCATTGGCTTTTTAATGGTGGAATCCGCAAGGTGCAAATTTAAAGAGCAATCATCAAGATCATGGAAACCTAGAATATCACATAAAGTTTTCGGAATCGTGGAAACACTAGCACCCAAATCACACAAAGCAAAACACTCATGATATTTAATTCTAATCTTTATAGTAGGTTCCCACTCATCATTGAGTTTTCTAGGTATAGAAACTTCCAAATTAAATTTTTCATCATAAGATTGCATCAAGGCATCAGCGATATGTTTGGTAAAAGCTTTATTTTGACTATAAGCATGAGGAGAATTAACAACGGATTGCAACAAGGAAATACAACCTTCTAAAGAACAATTATCATAATCAAATTCCTTGAAATCCGAGATAGTGGGTTCAATACTATTTAAAGTCATGACCTCTCCAATCCCACTTTTACCAAATTAAGCATCAAGATACAAAAACTCCGAATTCTTGGGGCGCCTTCTAACTAAAGTTCACTCATCTCCAGTCCCATTATTATCAAGATTCATATTGCAAAACAAAGATCTAATAGGAGACGCATCAATAACTTTAAGATCTTCATCATTATTTTCATGGAAACTAGAAGAACACGCCTTTACAAAGCAATCTTTCTTAGCACGCAATCTAGCGGTTCTTTCCTTGCACTCATCAATAGAAATTCTCATTGCTTTGATAGGCTCATTGATATCATGCTTAGGAGGAGAAGATCTAAGTTTAAGAGAATCAACATCAAGCGAAAGTCTATCAACGTTCCTAGCCAAATCATCAACTTTGAGCAATTTTTCTTCAAGCAAAGCATTAAAATTCTTTTGAGAAATCATAAATTCTTTCACACTATTCTCAAAATCAGAAGGCATCTTATTAAAATTACCATAAGAATTATTGTAGGAATTTCCATAATTATTAGAGGAATTACTAGGGAACGGTCTAGAATTAAAGTTTCCTCTATAAGCATTGTTTCCAAAACTATTCCTACCAACAAAATTCACATCCATAGATTCATTGTTATTCTCAATCAAAGTAGACAAAGGCATATCATTGGGATCAAGAGGAGTATTTTTAGTAGCAAACAATTTCATAAGTTCATCCATCTTTCCACTCAAAACATTGATTTCTTCTATAGCATGCACTTTTTTACTAGAAGATCTTTCGGTGTGCCATTGAGAATAATTAGCCATAATATTATCAAGAAGTTTTGTAGCATCTACTAACGTGATTTCCATAAACGTGCCTCCCGCGGCCGAATCTAAGAGATTTCTACTAGCAAAGTTCAAACCGGCATAAAAAAATTGTATGATCATCCATAAATTCAAACCATGAGTAGGGCAATTGTGAATCATCAATTTCATTCTTTCCTAAGATTGGGCAACATGCTCATGATCAAGTTGTTTAAAATTCATAATATCGTTCCTAAGAGTGATAATCTTAGCGGGAGGAAAATACTTAGAGATAAAAGCATCTTTGCACTTGTTCCAAGAATCAATACTATTTTTAGGCAAAGACGAAAACCAAACTTTAGCACGATCTCTAAGTGAAAACGAAAATAACTTCAATTTAACAATATCATTATCCGTATCTTTCTTCTTTTGCATATCACACAAATCAACAAAGTTGTTTAGATGAGTAGCGGCATCTTCACTAGGAAGGCCGGTGAATTGATCTTTCATAACAAGATTCAGCAAAGCAGTATTGATTTCACAAGACTCAACATCATTAAGAGGAGCAATCGGAGTACTAAGGAAATCATTATTATTGGTATTGGAGAAATCACACAATTTGGTATTATCTTGTGCCATGGCAACAAGTAATCCAACACACAAGCAAACAGAAAAAGGCAAGCGAAAGAGAGAGAGAGAGAGAGAGAGAGAGAGAGAGAGATTAGGAAAGAGAGGGCGAATAAAACGGCAAGGGTGAAGTGGGGGAGAGGAAAACGAGAGGCAAATGGCAAATGATGTAAATGCGAAGGAGATGAGTTTGTGATGGGTACTTGGTATGTCTTGACTTGAGCGAAGACCTCCCCGGCAACGGCGCCGGAAATCCTTCTTGCTACGTCTTGAGCTTGCATTGGTTTTCCTTGAAGAGGAAAGGGTGATGCAGCAATAGTAGCGTAAGTATTTCCCTCAGTTTTTGAGAACCAATGTATCAATCCAGTAGGAGGTTCCTCAAAAGTCCCACGCACCTACACAGACAAACAAAGAACTCGCAACCAACACAATAAAGGGGTTATCAATCCCTTCACGGCCACTTGCGAAAGTGAGATCTGATAGAGATAATATGATAAGATAAATATATTTTTGGTATTTTATAACATAGATGCGAAAAGTAAAGATGCAAATAAAAGTAGATTGAAAGCTTATATGATAAAAGATAGACCCGGGGGCCATAGGTTTCACTAGTGGCTTCTCTCAAGATAGCATAAGTATTACGGTGGGTGAACAAATTACTGTCGAGCAATTGATAGAAAAGCGAATAATTATGAGATTATCTAGGCATGATCATGTATATAGGCATCACGTCCGCAACAAGTAGACCGACTCCTGTCTGCATGTACTACTATTACTCCACACATCGACCGACTCCTGCCTGCATCTAGAGTATTAAGTTCATAAAGAACAGAGTAACACATTAAGAAAGATGACATGATGTAGAGGGATAAACTCAAGCAAAATGATATAAACCCCATCTTTTTATCCTCGATGGCAACAATACAATACGTGCCTTGCTGCCCCTGTTGTCACTGGGAAAGGACACCGCAAGATTGAACCCAAAGCTAAGCACTTCTCCCATGGCAAGAAATATCAATCTAGTAGGCCAAACCAAACTGATAATTCGAAGAGACTTGCAAAGATAACTCAATCATACATAAAAGAATCCAGAGGAGATTCAAATATTGTTCATAGATAAACTTGATCATAAACCCAGAATTCATCGGATCTCAACAAACACACCGCAAAAAGAGTTTACATCGAATAGATCTCCACAAGAGAGGGGGAGAACATTGTATTGAGATCCAAAAGAGAGAAGAAGCCATCTAGCTAATAACTATGGACCAGAAGGTCTGTGGTAAACTACTCACAACTCATCGGAGGGGCTACGGTGTTGATGTAGAAGCCCTCCATGGTCGATTCCCCCTCTGGCGGAGCGCCGGCAAAGGCTCCAAGATGGGATCTCGCGGGTACAGAAGGTTACGGTGGTGGAAATTGTGTTTCGTTGGCTCCCTGGATGTTTTTGGGGTACGTAGGCATATATAGGAGGAATAAGTACGTCAGTGGCCGCCCTAGGGGCCCACAAGACAGGGGGCGCGCCCTCCACTCTCGTGGCCGCCTTGGCTGCTTCTTGACTTGCACTTCAAGTCCTCTGGATCACGTTCATTCCAAAAATTACGCTTCCGAAGGTTTCATTCCGTTTGGACTCCGTTTGATATTCCTTTTCTTCGAAATACTGAAATAGGCAAAAAAAAACAGCAATACAGGCTGGGCCTCTGGTTAGTAGGTTAGTCCCAAAAATGATATAAATGTGTAAAATAAAGCCCATGAGCATCCAAAAGGGGTAATATAATAGCATGGAACAATCAAAAATTATAGATACGTTGGAGACGTATCAGCTGCTCCCAAGGACCTTCATCCACCTGCGGCTGGGTCGCCACCCCGGGGGTCCTGGCAGTGGCCTTGGCTTGGTTTACCTGCGATCCATGGTTAGTGCAAGAGTGCTCCTGAGGCATTGGCTATACCCAATGGTTGTTGTCGTCGAAGGCGTTGGTGGAGCCCTGCTGTGGCTGACAGAGAGCCTCGGCCTCGTGTACTTCCAGCGCCTAGCCTGGCGTGGGGGATCGGTTGGGGCCTTCTCCCGATGCGTACCTTAGGTCGCGATGGGCACGTAGGCTTCCGGGCTAGCCGCGCCTGATTCGCTGCCTGGTTGCCTTGCGCTGCTGCCCCCGGTGCCCAGCATCAGGTCCTAATGGTTGAGGACTGGTGCCCCGGCACGGCCCAGAAGAGGCCGCTCGGGTTCGCCCCGCCCCGGGGCGGCATAGTTGAAGTAGAGCAGGCTGCACTGTGGGGTAGGCCGATGCCGAGAGGCTCTTCAGGGGCCCCGGGAGGGGGCGCACGGGCATAGCGAGGGTAAGCGCATGCTCCCGCCACGGCTTGCGACGTAGGCATGGTGCAAAATGGTGCCACGCCCCTGCATGCATCATCCAGCAACTCGGCGACCCGTTCCAGCAGGGCGTCGCGGCCGCTCTCCACCAGCCTGCACCTCAGCAGCTCTCGAGCCACGATGATCGCAACTCGCATGTTCGCTTGCTCCCGGCGGGTGTGTGGCGCTGTCGCCGTGGCATAGCTCTAAGACCGCGCGGTTACGGTTGCGGCACAACACGAGAGGGGGGCATGCCTTACGCGGCCGACGGCACCAGGCAGATCACGAGCCGCGAGCATCACGGAGTGGAGATCTTCCTTGTCGGCAGACGCTGTTGGAATGGGCCAGACAACCCAGTGCTCAACACGGGCTCTCGGGGCATCGGCCATGGCGGCGATGGAGTAGCAGCCAATCGATCGATGTAAGAGAGGCTCCGTCGCACCCCTACCTGGCGCGCCAAATGTCGGATTTCAGGTTCCGCAAACCCGTGAGAGGTTCAAACTCTGAGGTGCGAGCGGAGATCTCAACCTGGCTAGCCTTCTTACTCGCTAATCTCACGGCCTATCGCGTCGAGCTCGAAGGGAAAGGAAGACACGATAATATACCTAGGTTCGGGCCACCTTGCGGTGTAAAACCCTACTCCTTTGTGGTGGATTTGCCTCGATGGGCTGAGGAAGAACTAGTACAGTGGAGAATAGCCTCAGGAGGCGTGTTCTTGAGCTCAAGTGAGCTGGTGAGGTGGTGAGGGTGGAATGGATTCGATCCGATCCTCTGGGTTCGACCCCTCTCCATGGTGGTGGCCAAGTCCTATTTATAGTGGCCTTGGTCCTCTTCCCAAATGTAGGCCGGAAGGGATGCCACAACAGCCAAATTAGAAGGGAGACAACAAGTACGTCCTATCCTGACTAAAGTGGTCTTCGCCTGCAAAAGCCTCTGGTCGTGACACTGCGGTGGGCTCGGCGATGACCTCCATCCTGCCGTCCTGACGGTCTTGCTCTTGTTGCACCAGAATGGAAACCTTTGGTTGATTCCTCGAGACACCACGCCTGTTGCTTGCCTCCTTTACACCGAAGGGGGAACTGGTACTCTGCGCCCGCTGGCGTCCGTCTGGCGCCCGCCTGGCCTTGGTCATCATGGCTCACGTTAGCCTAACCTCGCGAGGTGCGCCTTGCATAGGAATCTCTGCTCCTCGGGAGCAAGCCTGAGGGGGCTGATCCCCTTGGAGGTCTTGGTGTCGTCCGGCCCGCGAGGCTTGGCCCCTGGCGAGGGTCTTGAGTTGTTGATGCTAAAGCTGGGCCATACCAAGCCGTTGATGGAGCCATGTCGTGGGCCACATGCAGGGAAATCTGGGTACCCTCGTATCCAGAACACCGAAAATCCTATCTCGAATTCTTGCGCATCGCACAATGTTGCTTCCAATTACCTTACGACTGAACATACATTATTCCCAATCTTTGATTGTCATGTCTTCATCGGTTTTAGAAATCCGGTATGAACAACAGTGATGCGTAGGATGACCTGGCCGTAAGCTCATAACATCAAGGAGAACTTTCGAAAACATCAGATGAGGCACATAATCCTTCGGGATTTTCTATTGAAAAAGATAGTAATAACTTTGTAGTTAGCAATGTAGTTTAGTTTTAGAAGAATTTATGCAAAAGATGCATGGATGTCGTAATAGTAAAAAATCTTACCATGGCATCTCCATGGATGTTACCGTAGTTCAACACGTGCACTAGTGGCACGTATTGACCATAATGTGCAGGAGTTTGATAATAGATATTGTAATTCTCAGTATCATTAATAAATGAGATCAGATGATTTTTCTCCAGATAAGTTAATTCTGCGCCATTGGTGTAGTTGGTTATGTCTACCATCTTTCGCTCATTCTTTGAAGTATGAAAATAAGTTATAAATGGAAATAAGCTATTAACTATTTTGAAATAAACAACATAAATTACTTAGTAGCTATGTTTGAGAAACTAACATAGTGGTAGAATTGGAAGCGTATCAACAAGGACCCAAATGTCCATATTGTCTTCCTCGATGTCAGGATCACCAAGATCCATGGTGACAAGCATACCCTCATGGAATTCATATGCCTTGCAAAGTGCTTCCCAATTTGGGCAACCAAAATGGGATACGCTCTCGGAATTGTATAGATTTACAACAAAATCAAAACCATGATGGGTCCTTAGGTGAACTATCTTTGTTTCCATATTTTCATGATCTTCAAAATCCATCCTCTCCAAGACATAGCGTCTTGCATGGCATGAGATAAGCTAGTCGAATTGTAAAAGACGAAAATTACACATTGAACAAGTAGAAGTCGAGCTTAATTACGAAAAAACACTTTGCGTCGTTGCGTACCATTTCAACATCGTAGGTCTCCTGGAGATTAATGCTAAAGCGCCGACCTTCTACCAGGTGAGGCCTGTCACAGAAACCCCGGCCGTCGCTGCACCAGGAGCACTCCGCGAGAGTTTCGTCGTCTGACGACATTTCCTATGTTCATAATTCAAAGATTAACCTAGAATTCTGTTAAATACACCTAAAACACCTAAATTCTATTAACTACACCTAATTAAAAACACTAGCCGTCAACCCGTGCGACTGCACGGGCTAGCACTTTTAGTACTGATTGTACGCAAAGTTTGTACAAATTACAAATGTTAGACCAAAATAAAGATGTTTGTATATTGCTATTAAACATGACATGCAAAAATATTCATTTGTGACATGTAGAGACAAAGGGAGGCATATCCCCTGGACTAATTTCTGATTAGATTGTTTTGGATGTGCATTATGAACATGCAAATTTATTAAAGCTTTAGCAAGGCTCCTGTATGTATGCATCTGTGAACAATATGCAAGAAAAGGCAGGATGCACATGATGGTACTCAGAATAGTAATGCAATATAACTATCCTCGATCACAATGCTTATATTACGTAGTTATAAGTACATTTTAACGAATTGAGGCTGGTCTATGGATGATGAATTAAGAATATCTTATATGATCTTCTAAATTCCAACAAAGGGAATACCTTGTTATAGCATATAGTGTCCTATTTATGATAAAGGCATATTTAAATTTAAGCTTAAATAAAATTAGCTATGATCGGGAACATATATAGGTGAGTATTCAATTTTGCCTTTCAGTAATAAATAGGCCCTTTAAACTATATTATTGTATAGTGCTTATAATTAACTATCTGGGATATATTGTTTGGACTTTTTTCTTCTCTCTTACTCGAGAAATTTGTTGATATTTTCTTTTAAGATTAACATTCGATTTTTAATGAAGACTCGTGATACACACAAATAATTTGATATGGTAATTCTATATTTGAATTTTCTTTGGGATTTTTTTCTTTGTTTCTTATAGGGCTAAGGTCGACATAACACATATTGGCCGTGCATCTGCCTAGGCTAGCACATTTTAATAGGCATTGAGCAAAAAAGTTTATATGTATAATAAACATCATATGGGACAATTTATTATTATATAATTAAATAAGCATGAATAGCATATTTATTTTTTCTTGCATATTTAACATGACAACTATTTAGAATAAATGAAGTCGACAAAATTAGAGCTTTGTAACTCCATTGTTGAAAATGATAATTTGTGTACTCTCGAAAAAAATGATAATTTGTTAGCGCGTGCATTTTCTGATGTTTAATCAAATAATTATTTATATTCATGTTTTTCTTCTTAGTCGTTCACTCTTCATCACGTATATGCGTGCAACGTGTATATATGCACATGCTTATGCTTTTCGAAAGAAAAAAATGCACATGCTTATGCTATCCATACTCTAGACTCACATGTGCAATGTAGAAAGAAAAAGAAATACAGTAGCATACTATAGCCTACTATACTGGGAGTCTCGGACCTATGTGTCCAGTAAAGAAAGAAAGAAAGAACAGGAAAAGGTTGCGTGCTATACTTACTTCCTCCGCCCGTTTCTTCCCTCGTCTAGCAAAAATGGACATCGTCTCATCCATGGGGAAGATTGATCCAGAAATCCGCCGGGGTGCGACGCCGAGTCGCCGCTAGTTCCAATCCCACGCGTGGCGTCGACGCCTCTCCCTCTCTCCACTCGCCGATCCCCCAAAATGAAATCCTCGATCTAGCCGCTGGCTATACATTCTGTTCCCCTTTTGATTGTATACCTTCTAGTCCTTCAGTTTGTCAGCACTAATTCTTATCATGCTAAACAACCTGGAAGTGAGAGAGAAGCAACCACCACGGGATACATCAGGTGTGGTTAAATCATTTGATTTTCTGTATGTATTATCTTAAGAACTGGGAACTTGATTTGGGGGCATGTCTTATTTCCCATTTGGGTCTGTATGCAGATGTTCAGTGAGGTGATGTAGGTGTTGTGTAGAGATGGGTGGTAGTGGAGTCGTCAAGGAGATTGCCTGAGCTGAATCGGTAGGTCACCTGCGTCAGCTAATTCCGTGTGTTGTTGCCCGAGCTTATGTGGTCGCTATCATACCTGTAGAACAGACCATATTTGTCACCATTTAGGCATATAATGTGGGAATATTAAGAAGATCCAACCGCTCCATAATTAATCACACCACATGGACTTCCATTCACACAATTGATCTTAGCATATTAGGAAAATAGTAATCAAATCTAACCTTTGCTTGGTCGGTTGTACCACCTTAATCATCATTTATGAAATCATCCAAGTATATTCCGATAGGAAAACGAAAATCTTGCCACTCCATGCTCGATCGTGCCCAAGGAAGAGATGTTGATGGATCTCTTATTTGGTATTGACAGATGTATGTACAAATATATTGTGGTCAGGTCAGAGCTATGAGACAGATTAGGGCATGAGTCGTGAGATGCAATTTGCAGATACTTAGTAAACTGAAAGTACACATTCATGATTCATCTAGTTCTTAATTTTTTAATACTGATTATGCAATGGACAAACTACATATTGTTTTAGTGCTAGATCTAATTTGCAAATATAGCCATCTGTGTCCGCAGAAATATTGGATTCATCGGAAAACTGTACGAATTCCTCTTTAAGACCGTTACATAGAGTAAAATAGAAATATTCTAAGGTCTCTTGCACAAAAGGATCTCCTTGTACACAATATGTTTTGCCGATTTATTTCCCTTAGATTCTTTATTTTCTTTGGTAAATATAGCCCCACATGTTTTAGCGACTGCTCTTGACTCTTATTTTTTTGAAGGCTCCTAGTAACTCGTCAAAAACTACCCCACACGGACGGGAAACTTTTTTGAAGAGAGGTGCATGGATAGGAAACTGGCTGACGTAACTAAGACTCTCTAAAATAGAGAAAGGTAAAATATTGATCTATTTTCCCACAACAGCTCGATTCTAAAAGTGTTAGAGATGATTAAGTAACTGATTAAACATTACCTATACCAACTGTTCTTGATTCTCCAGAATATTCATTGGGGCCATTTTCCATTGAGGTATAGAATAAATGGAAGAACTCAAGATTAAATTTATGTACGAACATGAATGATTAGGACAGGGTATTATTATAGACAAATATATATGATTAAAAGTATTAGAAGCTGAAAATTAAAAGATACAGAACTACTTTTTCTGTTGAGTAGGCGTTGGAGAGGGCTTCCTATAAAATCAAATGGGGTCAAGGAGGTCAAAAACTGTGCTGCTAGTCTTTACCAAGAGATTAACATGAGCATCATTTTTTATCTCACGTGTTGCTTCAAGAAAATTATGCTAATGTACAACCTTCTTAACTGTTGAATGCATATACACTCCATATCTGCAAGTAACACTATGAAAAAAATCAATGAGAACAGAGTATAATTTTGGTTTCTACTATGCACATATTGTATTGGATCATTGTGTGAGCATTAAACTGAAAGAACAGATCCATGTAAACAAACACCTGGTTTTTCCTTCTAAGAAACATAGGGAAGTAGACTGGCAAACCATGCAATGCTCCAAAACGACTTATCTACTTTCCAAAGAAATCAAAGGTGGTGTTCGAGTTTTCTGTGCGGAAGTACATCCACATCTATGGTGAATTGCATCCACTATTTGGATTGCATATCACCTACATATCTTACCCACCCTGGTAATACTCTGTATCTAGACATGTCTGAAATCAAATAACACACATAAGCAAAATTCCCAAACAAAAACCTAGGCCGCCCTTGCTCATTAGAGACCAAGTCACAAATTGCAAGATAACATAAAAATCCTGAGAAATAAAAACCTATCCCATTCTTGCTCCAATGCTCCTTGTATACCTGAGCAATCCATTGTACTAACATGATTTTGTGAATACTCGAGCACGGCATTATACCACGTTAGACCTTAGGGCCTGTTTGGTTCCAATAAGTCACCTGACTTATAAGTTAGGTGACTTAAAACCGGTGACTTATAAGTCACGCCTGTTTGGTTGTCACCTGACTTATAAATCACCTGCCACACCTTCCCACACCAATCAACATCATGCAGGTGGTGGGACCCATGCAAAAGGGGGTGACTTATAAGTTTTAAGTTGGGGTGGAGCAACTTATGACTTATAAGTTGGGGTGACTTATAAGTCGGGTCTGTTTGGCAAAATAAGTCACTTTTTTCACTTTTCGACTTATAAGATTGAGAAATGTGATACCACATTATTATTGGGCCTGGAAAGTCAGGTCAACCACAGAACTAAACCAAGAGACTGTAGATCCCAGATGTCTGAGATAAGGAGGGAACTAATACTTTTTTTCCTTCTTATATGATGGAGAATTTAAAGGATTAATTCTACCTTTTTAGATCTAATATTATCACATATATACTGGAAAAAGTCGAGCATTCTGTATTTACTTTCGAAAATACATTCCTATCACACACAGGCAGGGAATAATTGAATATGCATAGCTTGTTTTAAAGAATGGAGCAACGATGAATATATGCTAAGGCAGCACTCTATAACATGGTAATAAGATTGAATTAGTTTACCTTGTATTGCAAATATGTAACCTTGTCGTTTTAATGATGCAGATGCTGAACCAAGTCTAAAGCTCGCTGAGCACGGCTGGTCCGATGCCTGTTGGCTGGTTTTCTTTTACCATGGAGGTTGTAAAAGGTTCACTGTAGATTTTTGATATACCTTCATTAGCCCAGCCATACCGGTTTCATGGTGAACGAAATAGGCAACATGGAGGTTGGATGCTTAGATGATGTTATGATAAGATTAGTTGCTCAACAACTATAGCATGAGCAAGGGTAACATCCAAATTCCACAAATTAGTCATGTATTAGTGTGTACTCAGCTCTTCCTTTGAAAATTTAACAAACTAAACATCCAAACATGTGCTTCTGGAATAAGAAATTGGCACCTGCTAAATAAGTAATTTGAAATTAGCAGTACCAGTTTAAATGAGAATACCGCCATTAATGATTGTTAAAATAGAAAAGCAGTCACACCTCAAATCTTGGGAATAAGTAGTCTGTTGGAGGCTCAAACCTAAATTAGAACCCTGTCATGCAAAGTGGCAAACAGAAAATTAGGACTTCCTCTACATGTTGGATGCTTACCAGATTCAATATGCCTCAAATAGCGTGTGCGTGAATATATGTGGTTGCAAGGGAGTCCATGGGGAATTAGAGCTGGCTACACGTTTCAAGTTGGTTACTACACTCCATGCAATTTGAGCATATGAGGTTGTAACATGGGTAGAAGCAGCCGGTGATGCATCCAATCTAGATATCTAATTAGAAAAAAGGAGATTAGCAAGACTACAATCAGATTCAAGTGCTGGACCGATCCAGTAGTTGCAGATGTCAAAACATACTGATGCAGATGTCAAAACATACTGATGCTGCCGCACGCGAATCAGACCAGCATGAGCATGAAAGCCCAGGCGTGAGACTTCTGCCCACCTTGCACAGACGTGGGACTTCTCCTCACTTTGCGTCGGCAAGTTGATTTGATGGCGGAGAGTCGATTGATGGCATGAGGCGATGATTAGATGTGTTTTTTACCTTCTGTTTTCTCTACGGACGAAAGGAGAGGCAACAATTAGGAGTTTGTTTACCTTGACTTCTTTTTTCTTTACGAAAGAGCAATGCGGGTGGAAGAGGTGGGATTATTCAAGGGCTCCCGATTAATTATTGGTTGATCAAACGGATGAAATTTTCTAACGCCAAGGATTAACGTGAAGCCTCGTATGGTGCTCTCAATTAGTATATATATATATATATATATATATATATATATATATATATATATATATATATGACAAATGTTTCCTACAAGCAGTGGTAGTTACCACCACTTGCGTTTTGTATGTTGTATGTAGTATCTATTGGAACCAAGATTATGTACGTGTAGTATGTAGTATATAACAATGATTAGGTAGTATATATATACTAATTTTTAGGTACTATGTACCATGTTTTGAGTATGCTCTTTTTTACGTACAAATATATACGCATTTCATAAATATAACAAAACCTATGGGCTCATATGCATTTTTTTCATGTAACTTGCTTTGAAATATCTTAGATATATTATATGAACATATTTAAAATAATAAAATAGTATATATAGTACCACATGGTAGTATATTAGATATGTGGGGTAACTACCACCGGGTGGTAGGATGGATTTTCCATATATATATATATATATATATATATATATATATATATATATATATATATATATATATATATATATCAAATTTCAACACTAAGCATATCAAATTTCTACGCTAATAAGTAACATATCCTGACATGGCGGTCAACATTTGTCCTTGTCACGCGGGTCACGAATGGCATCCCGACATAGTTTATAAGAAAGATATAAGATACTTTCTCATGCCATGCATAAGTAGCTAGGAGTGAATAATGATTTATCTTGGATATCAACATTGTGTTAAAATGATTGTGATGTAGTATGATGATATGGTATCCTCCTCTGAACGTTCAAGTGGCTTGACTTGGCACATGTTCACGCGTGTAGTTGAATCAGAACCAACATAGCCTCTATGATATTTATGTTCATGGTTTTCATATCCTACTCATGCTAGTATCCAATGTTATGCATAATGCATGTTCATGACCGTTGTTGCTCTCTAGCTGGCCGCTTCTCAACCTAATTGCTAGCCTTCGCCTGTACTATGTGGGAACTCTACTTGTACATCCAAAAACCTGAAACCCAAGTTATTCCAGATGAGTCCACCATACCTACCTATATGCGGTATTGTTCTGCCGTCTTAAGTAAATTTGCATGTGCCACCTCTAGAAACTTCAAATAAATATCTTTTTTGTGTGCCTGGATCGTTCAAGGAATGACAGGAGGTAGTCGGTATCTTTCATGCTAAGCGGATTATTCTCAGGTCGAGTGTTTATTCACTCGCCATCGCACGAGAAAAGGGCGGTAATAGGGATGCCAGTCCCAAACTGCAAAAAGAAAAGAGCTTACAAATAATCAAACAAAAACTCCCAATGGAGTCATAACCTTTACATTTCCGCTTGGGAACCGCCACTAGCGTGCTTAGCATGGAAGATATTGATAACTGATGGTCGTGAAGTGAATGAGAATGGTGCATGTCTAAAAATATCATTTACCTCTGTTTTAAAACTTGAGCTCTGGCATCTCTGCAAATCACTGCTTTCCTCTGCGAAGGGACTATCTATTTACTTTTATGTTGTGTCATCACCTTCTCAAATAAGTGCCAGAACCTGAGAGCACTGTTGTCATGCTGATGCATTGTGAATAGCTAATGTTGGGTGCATCATGACTGGATCTTTTCTACCATTAATTACAATGTTTATTCGCTGCTTGAACTTTGGGGGTGCTTTGCATTTATGTTTTGTTGTCTCAGAAAGGGCTAGCGAGATACCATTATTGTCATATTATATTATGTTTGTTTTGACAACGTGTTGCTATTTGAGATAACTTATTATTGCTCTAGTTGTTTATGCCATTGATATGAGTTAATATAATTTTTAAGAGTTATTGTCGACATGATTAGTTATAATCCTTGCTGAAAACCTGGGTGCTATTTAAGCTTATTTATGAAACAAGAGCAAAAGAGTTCGTAAAAGTTTTCTTTTTCACTTTCAGTTTATCAATTGAATTGCTTGAGGACAAGCAAAGGTTTAAGTTTGGGGGACTTGATACGTCTCCAACGTATCTACTTCTTCTAACGCTTTTCCTTTTGTTTTGGACTCTAATTTGCATGATTTGAATGAAACTAACCCCGGACTAACGTTGTTTTCAGCAGATATACCATGGTGTTGTTTTTTTGCAGAAATAAAATTTCTTGGAATGGAACAAAACTTTGCGAGGATTTTTTATATCAAATAAGAGAATTTCTGGAACCAGAAGGTACCTGAGGAGGGCACCTGGGTGGGGACAACCCACCAGGGCGTGCCAGCACCCCCCCCCCCCAGGCGCGCCCAGGTGGGTGCTGCCCACCTGGTGGCCTTGCTAACCCTCAAACCGACGCTATAAAATCCCATATTTCCAGAAATAAATCAGGGAAGAAAGAATTATCGCGTTTCACGAGACGGAGCCGCCGCCGTCTCCTGTTCTTCATCGGGAGGCCAGATCTGGAGTCCGTTGGGGGCTCCGGAGAGGGGGGTCTTCGATCTTCGTCATCACCAACACATCTCCATCGCCAATTCCATAATGCTCCACACTGGGAGTGAGTAATTCCTTAATAGGCTCGCTGGTCGGTGAGGAATTGGATGAGATTCATCATGTGATCGAGTTAGTTTTGCTAGGGATTGATCCCTAGTATCCACTATGTTCTGAGATTGATGTTGCTATGACTTTGCCATGCTTAATGCTTGTCACTTTGGCCCGGGTGCCATGATTTCAGATCTGAACCGTTTATTTTATCACCTTTATATCCATGTTCTAGATCTGATCTTGCAAGTTATAGTCACCTACTACGTGTTATGAACCTCGGAGTGACAATAGTCGGGATCACTCCCGGTGATGACCGTAGTTTGAGGAGTTCATGTATTCACCATGTGCCAATGCTTTGTTCCAGTTCTCTATTAAAAGGAGGCCTTAATATCCCTTAGCTTCCAATAGGACCCCGCTGCCACGGGAGGGTAGGACAAAAGATGTCATGCAAGTTCTTTCCATAAGCACGTATGACTATTTACGGAATACATGCCTACATTATGTTTATGAACTGGAGCTAGTGCTGTATCACCCTAGGTTATAATTGTCTCATGAATATCGTCCAACGAGTCACTGATCCAATGCCTACGAATTTATCATATATTGTTCTTGCTAAGTTACTATTGTTTGTACTGCTATCATTACTGCTACAATATCACTGCTATCACTGTTACTGTTACCATTACTGCTGCTGCTATCATCAAAACTATCATACTACTGTGCTACTAATTACTTTGCTACAGATAATTAATCTCTAGGTGTGGTTGAATTGACAACTCAGCTGCTAATACCTTCAAATATTCTTTGGCTCCCATTGTGTCGAATCTATAAATTTGGGTTGAATACTCTACCCTCAAAAATTGTTGCGATCCCCTATACTTGTGGGTTATCAGCCATCATGGCCGCCACCCCACTGGCGGCCACCGTGGCCATCACCCGCTCCACCAATGCGGCCCGAAGGCAGGAGGTGGTGGTCGTGGCCACCACCCCATCATCGGCCGCCGTGGCCGCCACCCCACCATCGACCGCCGGGGTCATCACCCGCTCCGCCATCGCCGCCCGAAGGTGGGAGGTGGAGGTGGATGCCCGCACGTGCATCAGCGACCTTGCACGCTACACCGAGTTTCTGCGGGAGGAGGAGGAGCGCCTCGTCGAGCACGCAAAGAGCCTTATCGCCGTCGTGGCCGCGCGCACGCCGCCTCAAAGGCGAGGAATCAGGAGA
The DNA here is from genome assembly GCF_002162155.2 of Triticum dicoccoides. Classification (NCBI taxonomy): domain Eukaryota; kingdom Viridiplantae; phylum Streptophyta; class Magnoliopsida; order Poales; family Poaceae; genus Triticum; species Triticum dicoccoides. Next base: position 229,172,904 of record NC_041393.1, on the reverse strand, counting down.
TCTACGAGGAGAACCACCGCTTCGAGAGGGGTCGTCTGGAGCGGCAGGGGGCGTTTGAGGTGAGCGTCGCTGAAGGTGCAGCAGCGGCAGGCACCGTATTCCAGTTGTCCAGCTCGTCGGTAGGCTCCTCCTCCTCTGCCTCTTACTGAGCGCGCTCGGCAGAGGAGAGGCTGCCGGAAGTAGTACAAAGCCCCTCCATAGTAGTAGTAGTAGTAGTAGTATTTAGGGGCTATTTTGTTCAGTTCATCTCACTATAGATGTGGTGGAACTGTACAACGTACTTAAAATTAGCTAGTATATAAAGTAGAACTAGCTATTTCAGTACGTGGTTGGAAACAATTGGGGAAACATTTGGTCGGTTCAGCTGTCGAGTTGAACTGTTTGTATAAAGAATGACTGCTTAATCTATGAATGAAATCTATACTTAATTACTAAATTTTCGTTGCAAAAATTAGATACTGCTAGTGATTTTAACTGCATATTTTGAGAAATCGCAGCGTTACAAGGTTGAGAAATGGCAATGTTACTAGATCAAAAAATGCAATCTTTCCAGTTTGACAAATGACAACATACCCAATATGACAGATGCAAATCTTACCAAATTATTTGTAAGTGGTTGCACACGGGTCATCCAAAACAACCGTTTGCATTGAAGCGATGTAGAACTCATGCTCGGCACATTTTCTCTTGGCTTAATTAGAGTTGAAGTCTGGATTTGCATACCGTATTAAATCTGAACCGTTTCATTGAAGAGATGCACAAATCATGCGCTACGAATTTTCCCTTGACTTAAAGGGGAAGACCATAGCTCTCACTTTGCATATAGGTGCTCTATCTAAAACCTTTGCGATCAAGAGCTGCACAAATCCTGCTCGGCACATTTTCCCTTGGCTTCCTGGGGAAGTTGTCGGTTTGCATATGGGTGTTCTAGCTAAAACATTTCTGATGAGTGTATTATATTTTAAAACCATTGGCGGGTTTTTCAGAAGAAAATCGTTTGATAAGTCTGTACATTAAGAAAGAAAAATGCAAGTTTGTTCAAACAATATCTTTCATTCAGTCACACTGCGAATTTATATTCGTATGATCGAGATACAGTATTAAACCCAAAATAAAACTATTTCCGGCGGCGGCATGCCGCGCCATCGTTGTCATTGTCGTCCTCCGGGACATTGTTGTTGAAGTCTTCAAGGCAGCACCGAATGTTCTTCACTTGTAAATCAAACATCATGTCATCGCGCTATCGACGGGCGGGGCAGGAGGACGAAAACTGGCGGCGCTGAGAGGTAGCGGTCGACGGCGGCATCCCATGCCGCTGAAGGGGCACGCGCGCGGGCACGAGCATGGCGGGTGCAGCCAACCGCACAGGGACTGGCACCGCGGTGGGTGGAGGGGCGCGCATGGGCATGGGCGTTGGCGCTGGCATGTACACGAGCTCGCACGGGTCTGCGGAGACCTCGCTGATGCCCGTGGCTTCCATATCTGCGATAGTGCTCGGTGACCAGCCCGTCAATGCTATGGGGATGGTCGCTGGCGCTGGCACGGGGATGGGAGTTGGGATGGGAGCGGATGCAGCAACCGCCGCAGCCAGCTCGTTCAGGGCCATGTCCATGAGGCCCCATTCCTCCTTATTTTCAATCTCCTCTGGCTCAGAGTCGACTTCACCAAACTTGAAGACTAGTGGCAGATGGTCCTTCTTGCCATGGCGTTGGTGGAGGTCTGCGGGAGGGAGGGGAATGGGAGGCGAACAGTAAGGCTGCCCATATTAAGCAGTGGATCGGGCACCATTAATGGAGAGGAAGACGAGCGGCCATGGAAGTCAAACGGCTCGCTTCCCAGTGAGCCTGCGCAGTGTACAGCTCGCATGCTTCCCAGTGAGCCTGCGCATTGGAGGACAGCTTGCACGCCTCCTGGTCAGCCTACGCACCGGACTGCGCTCGCACGCCTCCCGTTCAGTCAAGCACATGTCCGCACGACACCTCCTATAACCATTAAAACCAAGACATGTGGCGTCACATGAATGGTTAACATAACGCAAACGGTTTGAATTATACAAACATTTAGAGTAGCAGCTATTTGTTTCAAAATGCCTTTGTTGGTTGTTATTCGAGTGTGCGTTCTCTCAAAATGGACACAAAAAATACCACAACATGTCGGGTGCCATTCCATGATAGCATGCCAAGTTTCATGAATTTCAGACGAGTTTTGGATTTGCTAGAATTTAAAAACAAAGTATCTCAACATTTTGTCGGTAATCAACAGTGCCCTGGTGTTTGAAATTCATTCCCATTTCTTGCATGGGACCTTAGCATGCACCCCAGGACAAAGATTTGTTTATTCAACCAATTTATATGCACTCGAGCATGTGCATGTAGTTCAAATTTGAATTATGCACATAAAATGCCTAGAAACCCAGTTAATGTATAAAATGTCCAAACGAACCCCAAAAAAATCCAAAATTTAACACAACATTCCTGTTGTTCTATGTTGACACTAGAATTTTTTTGAAAGCAATAAGAGGCAGCGGATATCGTTTCGTCACCAAAGGTGGCATGTTCCCTACCGAAACCATCAGGCTTGTTGTGAGAAGCTCTGGTTTGTGAGAAGCTTATACCCAAACCTGCCCCAAATGGGACAAAAAATTTACCACAGCATGTTTATGCCGCTCCATGATAGCATGCCAAGTTTCATGAATTTTAGACAAGTTTTGGATTTACTAGAATTTTAAAACCAGGTATCTCAATGTTTGCGGCCGAGTGACAGTGGCAGGGTGTTTGACATTCATTCCCATTTCTTGCATGGGATCTAAGCATGCAACCAAGGACACAAATTTGAATTTTCAATGAATTTATATGCATTAGAGCATGTGCCTATAGTTCACATTTGAATTATGCAGATAAATGCATTGAAAACTCAATTAATGCATAAAATGTCCAAACGAACCCCAAAAATCCAAAAAATAACACAACACTCCTGTTGTTCTATGTTGACACTAGAATTTTTTTGAAAGCAATAAGAGGCAACGAATATCGTTTCATCCCCAAAGGTTGGGCGTTCCCTACCGAAACCATCACGCTTGTTGTGAGAAACTCTGGTTTGTGAGAAGCTTATACCCAAACCTAACCCAAATGGGACAAAAAATTTACCATGGCATGTTGATGCCGCTCCATGATAGCATGCCAAGTTTCATGAATTTCAAACGAGTTTTGGATTTACTAGAATTTAAAAACCAGGTATCTCAGTGTTTGCGGCCGAGTGATGGTGGCAGGGTGTTTAACATTCATTCCCATTTCTTGCATGGGACCTAAGCATGCAACCAAGGACACATATTTGAACTTTCAACCAATTTATATGCATTAGAGCATGTGCCTGTAGTTCAAATTTGAATTATGCAAATAAATGCATTGAAAACTCAATTAATGCATAAAAATGTCCAAACAAACCCCAAAAAATCCCAAAAATTGACACAACACTCATGTTATTCTATGTTGAAACGAGAATTTTTTTTGAAAGATATAAGAGGCAATGGATATAGTTTCGTCCCTAAAGGTGGGATGTTCCCTACCGAAACCATCAGGCTTGTTGTGAGAAGCTCTGTTTTGTGAGAAGCATATACCCAAACTTGCCCCAAATGGGACAAAAAAATTACCATAACATGTTGATGCCGCTCCATGATAGCATGCCAAGTTTCATGAATTTCAGACGAGTTTTGGGTTTACTAGAATTTAAAAACCAGGTATCTCAATGTTTGCGGCCGAGTGACGGTGGCAGGGTGTTTGACGTTCATTCTCATTTCTTGCATGGGACCTAAGCATGCAACCAATGACACATATTTGAATTTTCAACCAATTTATATGCATTATAGCATGTGACTGTAGTTTAAATTTGAATTATGCACATAAATGCATTGAAAACTCAACTAATGCATAAAATGTCCAAACGAACCCCGAAAAATCCCAAAAATTGACACAACACTCCTATTGTTCTATGTTGACAAGAGAAAAAATTTGAAAGCAATAAGAGGCAATGGATATTGTTTCGTTCCCAAAGGTGGGATGTTCCCTACCGAAACCATCAGGCTTGTTGTGAGAAGCTCTGGTTTGTGACAAGCATATCCCCAAACCTGCCCCAAATGGGATAAAAATTTACCACGACATGTTGATGCTGCTCCATGATAGCATGCCAAGTTCCATGAATTTCAGAGGAGTTTTGGATTTACTAGAATTTAAAGACCAGGTATCTCAATGTTTGCGACCGACTGACGATGGCAGGGTGTTTGACATTCTTTCCCATTTCTTGCATGGGACCTAAGCATGCAACCAAGGACACAGAGTTAAATTTTCAACTAATTTATATCCATTAGAGCATGTGCGTGTAGTTCAAATTTGAATTATGCATATGAATGCATAGAAAACTCAGTTAATGTATAAAAATGTCCAAGCAAACCCTGAAAAATCCCAAAAATTGACACAACACTCATGTTGTTCTATGTTGACACGAGAAAAAATTTGAAAGTAAGAAGAGGCAATAGATATCGTTTCATTCCCCAAGGTGGCACGTACCTTACCGAAACCATCAGGCTTGTTGTGAGAGAAGCTCTGGTTTGCGAGAAGCTTATACCCACACCTACCCCAAATGGGACAACATTTTTACCATGGCAAGTCGATGCCGTTCCATGATATCATGTCAAGTTTCATGAATTTCAGACGAGTTTTCGATTTGCTAGAATTTTAAAACCATGTATTATGTTAGCGGCCAAGCGACAGTGTCAAGGTGTTTGACATTCATTCTCATTTCTTGCATGTGACCTAAGCTTGCAACCAAGGACCAACATTTGATTTTGCAACCCGTTTTTATGGACTGGAGCATGTGCATGTAGTTCAATTTTGAATTATGCACATAAATGTCTAGAAAATTCAATTAACATATAAAAATGTCCAAACGATCCCCAAAAAAATCCAAATATTAACACGACACTCCTGTTGTTTTATGTTGACACCAGGAAAAAAATTGAAAGGAAGAAGAGGCGATGAATATCATTTTGTCCACAAAAGTGACACGTTTCCCTAACGGAACCATGAGGCTTCTTGTGAGAAGCTCTGGTTTGTGAGTTATACCATAACCTGCCCCAAATGGAACAATATTTTTTACCCTAGCATGTTGATGCCATTCCATGATAGCCCCAAGGTTTCATGAATTTTAGACAGGTTTTGGATTTATTAGAATTACAAAAGCAAGTACCTCAACATTTGCCGGAGAGCCACGGTGTCGTGGTGTTCAAAATTCATCCCCATTTCTTGCATGGGACATAAGGACAAACCCATGGACACATATATGATTTCACAACCCATGTTGGTTCACCGGAGCATGTGCATGTAGTTTAATTCTGAATTGTGCACCTGAAATGGCTAGAAAACCAATTTAATGTATACAATGTCCAAACGAACCCTGAATAATTTCAATTTTTTTACGACATACATATAGTTGCATGTTCACTGCAGATAAAAGGTCTAGCCATTCAAACACCGTTCATTACCGCTGTGACCCCATTATGTAATTCAAATCAAGATGAAAAATCAAGTAGATCCCACACAGTTTATTATCACCAACCGTGATGCAGTACAAAATATCCTGAAGTACCGTCAGTGTATAGTACACCTATGGCTTACGCGAGAAGGTGCGTCGGCTACAGTCCACAGCCGGCGTGTCAAGCACACTAGCACGCTCCCCAAATATCATTTCACTGTTCAATCGTCGTTGGTGAAAGATGGGGACGTGGACCCGCGTCGTGAGGGCAACTTTGGCGGCCCACTCCGGTGAGAGTGCGGCCGCAGCCGCTATGCGCGTGCTAACAAGGTGCATGAGCGCGGCCACAATCTGCAACCGGGCGACCAAGGCAGCCCAAACGGTCGCTGTTGCTTCTAAGGTGGCGGTAGCAACATCTGCCTCGGGGATAGCAACTGGCGAGAGCGGCACAACAGCTATCCGTTCCGCAGTGGCGGCCTTAGCCCTGATGGAGGCCTCCCACGACCATGTCGAGGCCACCCATGCCTAGCTCGTGGCGGTCATTGCACAAATTGAACGAAGCTTCTTTGACAACGGTCGGCAACCCACGGCCGAAGAGTTGGCAATCGCCGAGAGCGCTCAAGCAGCCGTCCGTTCCTCCGCCGCATACCTTGCGACGATAGAGCCCGTCCAAGCCCAGATCGCGGCCGCCCACGCCCAGCTCGTGGCGACCTTTTCCAAAGAGATGGCGGATGCGAATGGCGAGATGCTTGCCGAGTATGGTATGATGGATGGCATGGAGCCCCTTCCCCAGGAAACCGTCGGGCACGAGCTAGACATGGAGGAGGCGGCAGAGATCGACGAGCACCAGCCATCACTACTAGGGAAAACCTTATACACATAATCTTAGCAGCAGCGCGGCTCAAAAAGAAGCGCTACTGCTAATTAGCAGTAGCGCGTGTGTGCAAAACTCGTTACTGACACGGCGTTAGCAGTAGCGCGCTTGGAGCAACCCGCGCTGCTACAAATATCGACCGACAGTGTCCATCAACCTACATTTAGCAGCAGTGCGTTGTCGTGTCACATCTCTAGTTCTGGTATGACCTAGACTAGCTAGTCATGTCTGCATCATGTTTAAATTCCATTTAAATTTGAAATGGGGATTTGTGAAACCCTCAGAATCATTTTTGGAAATGACCCAAACAAATATTGCTCCAAAAAGGTCCAAGAAAATGCTCATGTTGCTCTCTGAAAATATTGGACAGAGATAAAAATCAAACCAATATTTTTAGAGGCTCATAAGTATTTATTTTGGGCATTTGGAATTAATGCATAATTATTTGCATTGGATTATATATGTTATATATATAATATATGTCCAAAAATTATGCCATTTATTGAGGAGCTCTAGAATAATATCACTAGTTCCTACAAAAATTGGCATAAGGAAATAAAATGATTTAATATTATTATTAAATCAAAACAGATGTCAGAAAATAGAAAAGAAAAAAGAGAGAGGAAAAACCTACCTGGACTTACCGGCGGCCTGGCACTGTACGGCCTGGCCTGGCCCAGCGGCCCAGCAGGCCAGCCCAGCCAGCTGGCCGTGCCACTCGTCCCCTTCCTCGCGCCAGGAGGACAGGGGCACGCGCCGGCGCGGCCGGCCACGCGTCTGGCCGGGGCCACGTCCCCCGCCACCTCCTGCTTCTCCCTCTCGCCGTCCTGGACGCCCTGGACGACGCCACACGCCGCCCCGCACCTCTCTCCCTCTCCGTCACTCTCCCTCCTCCCCTGGTTCTCTCCCGCGCGACCGCCCGAGCCCTGCCGTTGCCGCCGTTTGCCGTTACCGTAGCCACCACCACCCCCTCGCCTCTCCGACCAGCTCAGAAGCTCCGCAACGTCACCGTACACCTCTCCGTCGAGCCACGCGACGCGGGAAGCCCTGGAACACCATCAACATCACCATCTTCGCCTCCGGCCGCTGGAGATTGTCCTCGCCGCCACACCGTCATCCGGTCTTCCCCGAGCTTGCTGACGATGCCTTCGAGACCGCTGTGAGCCCCGTCGTCGATCCCCCCTACTCCCCTGCTGCTCTGCGCCCTCCAGCCCCTCTGCTGCTCGAGCCGAGCTCCGGCCGCCGCCGTGAGCTCTGCTCCGGCGAGCTCCGGCCACCCTGCATCCTCCCGTCGCCTCCGCTGGATGCGGACGAGCCCGATCTACGCCCTGGTGCTCTCAGCCGCCGCCCCCGTGCACCGCAGCGCTGTGCCCGCCCTCGGCCGAACTCCGGCCGCCGCCCCAAGCTCCGTTCCAGCAAGCTCCGGCCGTCCCCGCCTCTCCCACTTGCTCCAGATGACGCGGACGAGCGCTGGCTCCTCGCCAGTCGTCTCCGCGGGCCATTTGGACGCCATAGATGCGATCCCGAGCCCCTCCACCGTGTTCGGCCTCGCCGGCGGCTAAACGCCGGTGGGGTTTGACCCTTTGACCTCGCCGGCCCGTCAGGTGGGCCCCGTGGGTCAGGTGATTAGCTTAAGGCTAATCACCGTTAACTAACCCCCCCTGACACTGACCAGTGGGCCCAGTGCCACCAATCCTTTAATTAAGATAAAACTAACCCCCCTGTTTAACACGTGTCACTGACGTGTGGACCCTACACGTCAGGTTTGACCAGTCAGCACAGTTGACTTGTTGACGCAAGCATGACGCAGTGCTAACGCAATTATTTATTTTCTGGATTTAAATTAAATCAGGAAATTCCAGAAAATGCTAAAAACTTCAAAAAATCATAGAAATTCAACCGTAGCTCAGATTGAAATAAATTATATATTTCTGGAGTTGCATTTGAACCCTTGGTTCAAATGGACTTCATTCAAATTGAATACTAGTTGCATTAGTTCAAGCCACATCACATCTACATGCCATGTTCATGCATCATATTGTTGCATATGCTTATGTATTGATTGCCGACACCGTTCCTTCTCGATAGGTCCTGCTCTGGAGACCGTTCCAGAGTACCTATCTGAGGAGCAGTGCCCCCTCTGTTGATCTACTAGGCAAGCAAACCCCCTTGTTCATTCCGATACAATCCTACTCTCTCGCTTCTGCTCTTAGTTATTGCATTAGGACAACAATGTTTCAACTGCTACTTTGGGCTACGGTAGTTGAACCCATTCCTCTGCATGACCTGTCATTGCCACAGTAAATAGTTGAAACCCACTAGCATGTGTAGGAGTTTATTGAGCCATCTTGTGTTCCTACCATGCCACGCTTGCTATTGCTTAGAATGTGTCAGGTCTGATTCATTGGGAATGAATTGGAGTGCAGTGTTCTATGTTCTGATGCTCAAAGTGAAATGTGTGAACACGATTTGGTAAAGGTAGCGGTGAGAGGCCATGTAGGAGTACATGGTGGGTTGTCTCACTAGAACCGTCCTTAAGTACTGAGTTCTGTGTATGTCGTACAATGACTCGATACTACCACACATTGGGTTCCGGTAACTCGACCCCTCTCGACTTATTAACCAACTTGATCTCTGTCCAGGAGTCGCAACCGTTTATGGTGTTTGTAGGTAGTGTTAGTAGTCTACCAAGTGACACCCGGCCAAGTGGGCTTGGGACAGACAAGGCACAGTGGCACGGTGTACCAAGTGGCACCCGGATGGTGGGCTTGGGAACCCTGCTCACATCGTTTGGGGCCGTGAGCGACACCCCGGCCGGATCTCCTTGCGGATGGAACCCGAATAGGCGATAAACCTAGACTAGAGTCTTGTGTGGTTAGTTAGGTCGTGGCCGACTCCCTCGCCAGGATTCCGCTTGAAGGTTGCCGAGATACACGATGTGTACATGGTGGTAAGTGGCGAGACCGTGTGTGAAGAAGTACACCCCTGCAGGGTTAACATGATCTATTCGAATAGACGGGTCCGCGGTTATGGACTTCTTGGATGCTTACATGGTACATAGACAACTTGAAGTGGATACTATAAAATGCCCAAGACAAGTGTGAGTGCTATGGATGACCTTCTCGTAGGGAGATGGGGTAGAATCCATAGTAGTGTATTGTGTGGTGATTAGTGGACTCGTGTGCACCATCTCACCTCAAAGAAGTTTCTCGTAGTCGTAGAACAGGATAGCCACTGAGTCAAAGCTGGCTTGCTGCAACTAAACCCCACATTACCCTCTTGATACAAATGCATGTATGATAGGTTCTGATGTAAGTCTCGCTGAGTACCTTTGTACTCATGTTGCTTTATTTATGTTTTTTCAGTGGAGACTTCGGTCTTACTAGTGTTCTCGTGGACTTCGACAAGTAGCTTGTACCTCAGCTACGATCTTGATCGGATGTTGTAGATAGTCAGGCTCTTCAGCCTTTTTCATTTGTAGATGTCTGTACCCAGACATGTAATGCTTCCGCTTGTTGCTTGAATGCTTTGAATGTTGGGTCATGTGACCCCGGTTTGTAATAATGCTATGTTGGCTCTTTGAGCCTTATCTATATGAGTTGTTGAGTTATGCTGTGATGCCATGTTGTACAGCACATACTTGCCTGTTATGCGTATGTGTAATGTGTATTGCTATGTGTGGGATTTGACTATCTAGTTGTTTATCCTTAGTAGCCTCTCTTACCGGGAAATGTCTCCTAGTGCTTCCACCGAGCCCTGGTAGCTTTCTACTGCTCCGGAACACTTAGGCTGGCCGGCATGTGTCCTTCTTCGTTCCTGTGTCTGTCCCTTCGGGGAAATGTCACGCGGTGTCTACCGGAGTCCTGTTAGCCTGCTACAGCCCGGTTTACCGGAGTCCTGCTAGCCCAGTTGCTATAGCCCGGATTCACTCGCTGATGACCGACACGTTCGTTGCCGGGTCATGTATGCCTGTCCTTGTAAGTTAGTGCCACTTTGGGTTCATGACTAGCCATGTCAGCCCGGGTTCTTGTCATACGGATGCTAGCGACACTGTCATATACGTGTGCCAAAAGGTGCAAACGGTCCCGGGCATGGTAAGGCGACACCCGTGGGAATACCGTGCGTGAGGCCGCAAAGTGATATGAGGTGTTACATGCTAGATCGGTGTGGCATAGAATCAGGGTCCTGACAGCTTTGGTATCAGAGCCTGACCGCCTATAGGATTACCAAGCCAAACTGATCGAAGTTGAGTCTAGAAATTCTTCAGTTATGCAAGGGAATTGATTGTGGGAAGGAACGCAAGGCTCTTTTTACTCCTTATACCTCATGGCTTTCTGATCTGAGTCATCCTATCTTCCTACGGGGTTAAGGAACTAGGCTTTCTTTTTCGTCTATCAGGATCACGTGTTACTACTCCGTAGTCCCATAGGATTGGTTGATCAGAGTCATATTCCAGTTTTCGAGTACTTCCGGTGTAGTCTGTTTAGTATGATCTCAGAACCCTGAGTGATGATGTTGAGTATGTTACTACCCCATTTTAGCAGGATGTCTCATTCCGAGCATTTTACTGCCATTATGCTGTCGGAATTGCCCTAGCAGTTCAAGAGTTACTAATTTCTTTGCCCTACATTCTGCAGTCTATAGTTGATGCTGATCCGTCCTTGGTTTCGTTTCCCAGGATGTCATCAGTTAAGCGAAGTTCTGTTGCTCGTAACCAAAACCACGGAGATGGTAGGGATGAGGATCCTCCCGACCCGCCTTCGTTGACAGAGTTCATGTTAGAGATGGAGAGGAACAAGCGTGAGTCTAACCGCTTGTTGTCACGTATCGAGGAGAACACCGCACATCGGTTCAAAGGGTCTGCAACCATTCATGACTTCATTCGCTTGCACCCACCTACCTTTCATCACTCCATCGATCCACTCGATGCAGATGACTGGCTCCGTTGCATCACTCATAAGCTGCGTTCCGCAAACGTAGCTGAAGATGACAATGTCACCTATGCCACATACCACCTGGAAGGTCCTGCTAGTCTTTGGTGGTAGAACTATGAGGCTATGCTTCCAGCTGGCCAGATTCCTACTTGGAGGGATTTCATTGAGGCTTTTCGCGAGCATCACATACCTCAGGCCCTCATTGATCACAAGAGAGAAGAGTTATGTAGTTTCACCCAGAGTAAGATGGCTGTTGATGCTTACAGTAGAGAGTTTGAGAACCTTGCCCGCTATGCTTCAGAAGAGGTGTCCACGGACGCCAAGAAGCAAGCTAGGTTCCGGAAGGGTCTCAACCCCAAGTTGCGTCGTGACCTCCACCTGCATCATTGTGTTACATTCCAAGCTCTTGCGAACAAGGCTATTAATGCAGAGACAGCTCAGCTCACTTACGAGGAGTCTCGTAAGCACACCTGTGATTTGGGATCTTCCTCTGGTTCTAGCTCTCAGAAGCGCCGGATTTGGGTTCCAAACTCCGCTCTTCCTTCCGGTTATACACCGAGACCATCTTATGTGGTGCCTCCCCCAGCTCAGTCGTATGCTCCACCCAGGCCTACTGGTAGACTGCTTGTCAGTGCGGGTCCACGTCCAACTTTAGGGACTTGCTTCACATGCGGGAAGCCAGGATACTATGCACGTCACTGCTCTCAGACTAGTTATGCTCCACCCCAGCCCGAGAAGCCTATTGGTCGTGGTAAGCCACCATGCAAGATGATCAGTGTCAAGTCAGCTCCCACTGAACGTGGACGCGTGCATCAAGCCTCAGCCAGAAACGCTCATGATGATCCAGATGTCGTTCTTGGTACACTCCTTGTCAACTGTCATCCAGCATCGGTTCTGTTCGATACTGGAGCGTCTCACTCCTTCATTTCTGAAAGCTATGCTAGCTTGCACAACATGTCATTTTGTGATATGCCCTCTCCACTGGTCATCCAAACTCCTGGATCCAAATGGCAAACTTCTATTGTAAGCCATGGTAATGAAATCCTTGTTGACAGACTTGTATTCCTTGCCTCACTTATAGCTGAAGGAAATATGCCCTAGAGGCAATAATAAAGTTATTATTTATTTCCTTATTTCATGATAAATGTTTATTATTCATGCTATAATTGTATTAACCGGAAACATAATACATGTGTGAATACATAGACAAACATATAGTCACTAGTATGCCTCTACTTGACTAGCTCTTTAATCAAAGATGGTTATGTTTCCTAACCATAGACATGTGTTGTCATTTGATTAATGGGATCACATCATTAGGAGAATGATGTGATTGGCATGACCCATTCTGTTAGCCTAGCACTTGATCGTTTAGTATATTGCTATTGCTTTCTTCATGACTTATACATGTTCCTGTAACTATGAGATTATGCAACTCCCGTTTACCGGAGGAACACTTTGGGTGCTACCAAACGTCACAACGTAACTGGGTGATTATAAAGGAGTACTACAGGTGTCTCCGAAGGTACATGTTGAGTTGGCGTATTTCGAGATTAGGTTTTGTCACTCCGATCGTCGGAGAGGTACCTTTGGGCCCTCTCGGTAATGCACATCATTATAAGCCTTGCAAGCAATGTGACCAATGAGTTGGTTACGGGATGATGCATTACAGAACGAGTAAAGAGACTTGCCGGTAACGAGATTGAACTAGGTACTGGATACCGACGATCAGATCTCGGGCAAGTAACATACCGATGACAAAGGGAACAACGTATGTTGTTATGCGGTTTGACCGATAAAGATCTTCGTAGAATATGTAGGAACCAATATGGGCATCCAAGTCCCGCCATTGGTTATTGACCGAGAATAGTTCTAGGTCGTGTCTACATAGTTCTCGAACCCGTAGGGTCCGCACGCTTAACGTTTCGATGACAGTTTTATTATGAGTTTATAAGTTTTGATGTACCGAATTTTGTTCAGAGTCCCGAATGTGATCACGGACATGACGAGGAGTCTCGAAATGGTCGAGACATAAAGATTGATATATTGGACGACTATACTCGGACACCAGAAGTGTTCCGGGTGATTTCGGAGAAAACCGGAGTGTCGGGGGGGTTACCAGAACCCCCCGGGAGAGTATTGGGCCTTATGGGCCTTAGGGGAAAGGAGAGAGGGGCGGCCAGCATGGGCCGTGCGCCCCCTCCCCCCTCTGGTCCGAATTGGACTAGGAGGGGGGGCGGAGCCCCCCCCCTTTCCTTCCCCATCTCCTCCTTCCTTCCCCCTCCTAGTAGGAGTAGGAAAGGAGGAGTCCTACTCCTACTAGGAGGAGGATTCCTCCTCCCTTGGCGCGCCCAAGGGGCCGGCCGGCCTCCCCCCTGGTCCTTTATATACGGGGGCGGGGGGGCACCCCATAGACACACAAGTTGATCTACGGATCGTTCCTTAGCCGTGTGCGGTGCCCCCTCCACCATATTCCACCTCGGTCATATCATCGCGGAGTTTAGGCGAAGCCCTGCGCCGGTAGAACATCATCATCGTCACCAGGCCGTCGTGCTGACGGAACTCATCTCCGGAGCTCTGATGGATCGGAGGCCGGAGATCGTCATCGAGCTGAACGCGTGCTGAACTCGGAGGCCCCGTACATTCGGTGCTTGGATCGGTCGGATCGTGAAGACGTACGACTACATCAACCACGTTGTGCTAACGCTTCCGCTTACGGTCTACGAGGGTACATGGACGAACACTCTCCCCTCTTGTTGCTATACCATCACCATGATCTTGCGTGTGCATAGGAATTTTTTTGAAATTACTACGTTCCCCAACAGTGGCATCCAAGCCTAGGTTTTATGCGTTGATGTTATATGCACGAGTAGAACACAAGTGAGTTGTGGGCGATACAAGTCATACTGCTTACCAGCATGTCATACTTTGGTTCGGCGGTATTGTTGGATGAAGCGGCCCGGACCGACATTACGCGTACGCTTACGCGAGACTGGTTCTACCGACGTGCTTTGCACACAGGTGGCTGGCGGGTGTCAGTTTCTCCAACTTTAGTGAACCGAGTGTGGCTACGCCCGGTCCTTGCGAAGGTTAAAACAGCACTAACTTGACGAACTATCGTTGTGGTTTTGATGCGTAGGTAAGAACGGTTCTTGCTCAGCCCGTAGTAGCCACGTAAAATTTGCAACAACAAAGTAGAGGACGTCTAGCTTGTTTTTGTAGGGCATGTTGTGATGTGATATGGTCAAGACGTGATGAGATATAAGTTGTTGTATGAGATGCTCATGTTTTGTTGAAGTTATCGGCAACTGGCAGAAGCTCTATGGTTGTCTCTTTGTTGCATAAGATGCAAGTGCCAAATGATTGCTTTACTTTATCGCTATGCAATAGCAATAGTTGGCGAGACGACCATGTGATAACACATTGATATAGATCAAGATGATGAAGATCATGGTGTCGTGCCGGTGACGATAGAGATCATGACAGTACTTTGGAGATGGAGATCAAAGGCGCAAGATGATCATGGCCATATCATGTCACATATTTTGATTGCATATGATGTTTATCTGTTATACATCTTATTCTGTTTTGTTTGACGGTAGCATTTTAAGATGATCTCTCACTAATTATCAAGAGTTGTTCTCCCTGAGTATGCACCGTTGCGAAAGTTCTTCGTGCTGAGACACCACGTGATGATCGGGTGTGATAGGCTCTACGTTCAAATACAACGGGTGCAAAACAGTTGCACACGCGGAATACTCAGGTTAAACTTGACGAGCCTAGCATATACAGATATGGCCTCGGAACACGGAGACCGAAAGGTCAAACGTGAATCATATAGTAGATATGATCAACATAGTGATGATCACCATTGAAACTACTCCATCTCACGTGATGATCGGACATGGTTTAGTTGATTTGGATCACGTGATCACTTAGATGACTAGAGAGATGTCTGTCTAAGTGGGAGTTCTTAAGTAATATGATTAATTGAACTTAAATTTATCATGAACTTAGTCCTGGTAGTATTTTGCAAATTATGTTGTAGATCAATAGCTTGCGTTGTTGCTTTCATATGTTTATTTTGATATGTTCCTAGAGGAAATTGTGTTGAAAAATGTTAGTAGCAATGATGCGGATTGGATCCGTGATCTGAGGTTTATCCTCATTGCTGCGCAGAAGAATTATGTCCTTGATGCACCGCTAGGTGACAAACCTATTGCAGGAGCAGATGCAGACGTTATGAACGTTTGGCTAGCTCAATATGATGACTACTTGATAGTTTAGTGCACCATGCTTAACAGCTTAGAATCGGGACTTCAAAGACGTTTTGAACGTCATGGACCATATGAGATGTTCCAGGAATTGAAGTTAATATTTCAAGCAAATACCCGAGTTGAGAGATATGAAGTCTCCAACAAGTTCTATAGCTAAAGGATGGAGGAGAATCGCTCAACTAGTGAGCAAGTGCTTAGATTGTCTGGGTACTACAATCGCTTGAATCAAGTGGGAGTTAATCTTCCAGATAAGATAGTGATTGACAGAATTCTCTAGTCACCATCACTAAGTTACTAGAACTTCGTGATGAACTATAGTATGCAAGGGATGACGAAAACGATTCCCGAGCTCTTCGTGATGTTGAAATCGACGAAGGTAGAAATCAAGAAATAGCATCAAGTGTTGATGGTTGACAAGATCACTAGTTTCAAGAAAAGGGCAAGGGAAAGAAAGGGAAACTTCAAGTAGAATGGCAAACAAGTTGTCACTCCCGTGAATAAGACCAAAGCTGGACCAAAGCCTGAAACTGAGTGCTTACACTGCAAAGGAAATGGTCACTGGAAGCGGAAATGCCCTAAATATTTGGTGGATAAGAAGGATGGCAAAGTGAACAAGGGTATATTTGATATACATGTGTTTGATGTGTGCCTTACTAGTGTTTATAGTAACCCCTGAGTATTTAATACTTCTTCGGTTGCTAAAGATTACTAACTCGAAACAGGAGTTACATAATAAACAGAGACTAGTTGAGGGGAAGTGACGATGAGTGTTGGAAATAGTTCCAAGATTGATATGATCATCATCGCACACTCCCTATACTTTCGGGATTAGTGTTAAACCTAAATAAATGTTATTTGGCGTTTGCGTTGAGCATGAATATGATTTGATCATGTTTATTGCGATACAGTTATTCATTTAAAGTTAGAGAATAAATTGTTATTCTGTTTACTTGAAGAAGACCTTCAATGGTCATACACCCAATGAAAATAGTTTATTGGATCTCGATCATAGTGATACACATATTCATAATATTGATGCCAAAAGATGCAAAGTTAATAATGATAGTGCAACTTATTTGTGGCACTGCCGTTTGGGTCATACCGGTGTAAAGCGCATGAAGAAACTCCATAAAAGATGGATTTTCGGAATCACTTGGTTATGAATCATTTGATGCTTGCGAATCGTGCCTTTTGGGCAAGATGACTAAAACTCCGTTCTCCAAAACAATGGAACGAGCTACTGACTTATTGGAAATAATACATACCGATGTATGCGATCCAATGAGTGTTGATGCTCGTGGCAAGTATCGTTATTTTCTGACCTTCACAAGATGATTTGAGCAGATATGGGTATATCTACTTGATGAAACATAAGTCTGAAATAGTTGAAAGGTTCAAAGAATTTCAGAGTGAAATCATCGTAACAGGAAAATAAAGTTTCTGCGATCTGATCGCGGAGACAAATATTTGAGTTACGAGTTTGGTCTTCAATTAAAACAATGTGGAATAGTTTCACAGTTCACGCCACCTGGAACACCACAACATTATGGTGTGTCCGAACGTCGTAATCGTACTTTATTGGATATGGTGCGATCTATGATGTCTCTTGCTGATTTACCACTATTGTTTTGGGGTTATGCATTAGAGACAGCTGCATTCACGTTTAATAGGGCACCATCTAAGTCCGTTGAGACGACACCGTATGAACTATGGTTTAGCAGTAAACCAAAGTTGTCGTTTCTTAAAGTTTGGGGCTGCGATGCTTATGTGAAAAAGTTTCATCCTGATAAGCTCAAACCCAAATCGGAGAAGTGCGTCTTCATAGAATACCCAAAGGAAACTGGTTGGTACACCTTCTATCACAGATCCGAAGGCAAGATATTGGTTGCTAAAAATGGATCCTTTCTCGAGAAGGAGTTTCTCTCGAAAGAAGTGAGTGGGAGGAAATTAGAGCTTGATAAGGTAATTTGTACCTTCTCCCGAATTGGAAAGTAGTTCATCACAGAAATCAGTTCCAGTGATAACTACACCAATTAGTGAGGAAGCTAATGATATTGATCATGAAACTTCAGATCAAGTTTCTACTGAACCTCGTAGGTCTACCAGAGTAATATCCGGACCAGAGTGGTACGGTAATCCTATTCTGGAAGTCATGTTACTAGACCATGATAAACCTACGAACTATGAGGAAGCGATGATGAGCCCAGATTCCGCGAAATGGCTTGAGGCCATGAAATCTGAGACGGGATCCATGTATGAGAACAAAGTATGGACTTTGGTGGACTTGCCCGATGATCGGCAAACCATAGAAAAATAAATGGATCTTCAAGAGGAAGACGGACGTTGATAGTAGTGTTACTATCTACAAAGCTCGACTTGTCGGAAAAAGGTTTTTGACAAGTTCAAGGTGTTGACTACAATGAGATTTTCTCAACTGTAGCGATGCTTAAGTCTGTCCGAATCATGTTAGCAATTGCCACATTTTATGAAATCTGGCAAATGGATGTCAAAACTGCATTCCTTAATGGTTTTCTTAAATAAGAGTTGTATATGATGCAACAAGAAGGTTTTGTCAATCCTAAAGGTGCTAACAAAATATGCAAGTTCCAGCAATCCATCTATGGACTGGTGCAAGCATCTCGGAGTTGGAATATACACTTTGATAAGTTGATCAAAGCATATAGTTTTATATGGACTTACGGTGAAGCCTGTATTTACAATAAAGTGAGTGGGAGCACTACAGCCTTTCTGATTAGTATATGTGAGTGACATATTGTCGATCAGAAATGATGTAGAATTTTTCTGCAAAGCATAAAGGAGTGTTTTAAAGGAGTTCTTTAAAAGAAAGACCTCAGTAAAAGCTACTTACATATTGAGCATCAAGATCTATTGAGATAGATCAAGACGCTTGATAAGATTTTCAATGAGTACATACCTTGGCAAGATTTTGAAATAGTTCAAAATGGAACAGTCAAAGAAAGAGTTCTTGCGTGTGTTGCAAAGGTGTGAAATTGAGTAAGACTCAAATCCCGACCACGACAGAAAATAGAAAAGAGAATGAAAGTCATTCCCTATGCCTCAGTCATAGGTTCTATAAAGTATGCTATGTTATGTACCAGACCTATTGTATACCTTGCTCTGAATTTGGCAAGGGAGTACAATAGTGATCTAGGAGTAGATCACTGGACATTGGTCAAGAATATCCTTAGTGAGGACTAAGGAAATATTTCTCGATAATGGAAGTGATAAAAGAGCTCGTCGTAAAAATTTACAACTGTGCAACCTTTTACACCAATCCAGATGACTCTAAGTCTCAATCTGGATACATATTGAAAGTGGGAGCAATTAGCTAGAGTAGCTCCGTGCAGAGCATTGTAGACATAGAATATTTGCAAAATACATATGGCTCTGAATATGACAGACCTGTTGACTAAGATTCTCTCACGAGCAAAACATGATCACACCTTAGTACTCTTTGGGTGTTAATCACATAGCGATGTGAACTAGATTATTGACTCTAGTAAACCCTTTGGGTGTTGGTCACATGAAGATGTGAACTATGGGTGTTAATCATATACAGATATGAATATTGGTGTTAAATCACATGATGATGTGAACTAGATTATTGACTCTAGTGCAAGTGGGACACTGAAGGAAATATGCCCTAGAGGCAATCATAAAGTTATTATTTATTTCCTTATTTCATGATAAATGTTTATTATTCATGCTATAATTGTATTAACCGGAAACATAATACTTGTGTGAATACATAGACAAACATATAGTCACTAGTATGCCTCTACTTGACTAGCTGTTTAATCAAAGATGGTTATGTTTCCTAACCATAGACATGTGTTGTCATTTGATTAATGGGATCACATCATTAGGAGAATGATGTGATTGACATGACCCATTCCGTTAGCCTAGCACTTGATCGTTTAGTATATTGCTATTGCTTTCTTCATGACTTATACATGTTCCTGTAACTATGAGATTATGCAAGTCCCGTTTACCAGAGGAACACTTTGGGTGCTACCAAACGTCACAACGTAACTGGGTGATTATAAAGGAGTACTACAGGTGTCTCCGAAGGTACATGTTGAGTTGGCGTATTTCGAGATTAGGTTTTGTCACTCCGATCGTCGGAGAGGTACCTCTGGGCCCTCTCGGTAATGCACATCATTATAAGCCTTGCAAGCAATGTGACCAATGAGTTGGTTACGGGATGATGCATTACAGAACGAGTAAAGAGACTTGCCGGTAACGAGATTGAACTAGGTATTGGATACCGACGATCAGATCTCGGGCAAGTAACATACCGATGACAAAGGGAACAACTATGTTGTTATGCGGTTTGACCGATAAAGATCTTCGTAGAATATGTAGGAACCAATATGGGCATCCAGGTCCCGCTATTGGTTATTGACCGAGAATAGTTCTAGGTCATGTCTACATAGTTCTCGAACCCGTAGGGTCCGCACGCTTAACGTTTCGATGACAGTTTTATTATGAGTTTATAAGTTTTGATGTACCGAAGTTTGTTCGGAGTCCCGGATGTGATCACGGACATGACGAGGAGTCTCGAAATGGTCGAGACATAAAGATTGATATATTGGACGACTATATTCGGACACCGGAAGTGTTCCGGGTGATTTCGGAGAAAACCGGAGTGCCGGGGGGGTTACCGGAACCCCCCGGGAGAGTATTGGGCCTTATGGGCCTTAGGGGAAAGGAGAGAGGGGCGGCCAGCATGGGCCGCGCGCCCCCTCCCCCCTCTGGTCCGAATTGTACTAGGAGGGGGGCGGCGCCCCCCTTTCCTTCCCCCTCTCCTCCTTCCTTCCCCCTCCTAGTAGGAGTAGGAAAGGAGGAGTCCTACTCCTACTAGGAGGAGGATTCCTCCTCCCTTGGCGCGCCCAAGGGGCCGGCCGGCCTCCCCCCTTGCTCCTTTATATACGGGGGCGGGGGGGCACCCCATAGACACACAAGTTGATCTACGGATCGTTCCTTAGCCGTGTGCGGTGCCCCCCTCCACCATATTCCACCTCGGTCATATCGTCGCGGAGTTTAGGCGAAGCCCTGCGCCGGTAGAACATCATCATCGTCACCGCGCCGTCATGCTGACGGAACTCATCTCCGGAGCTCTGCTGGATCGGAGGCCGGAGATCGTCATCGAGTTGAACGTGTGCTGAACTCGGAGGCCCCGTACGTTCGGTGCTTGGATCGGTCGGATCGTGAAGACGTACGACTACATCAACCGCATTGTGCTAACGCTTCCGCTTACGGTCTACGAGGGTACGTGGACGAACACTCTCCCCTCTCGTTGCTATACCATCACCATGATCTTGCGTGTGCGTAGGAAATTTTTTGAAATTACTACATTCCCCAACAATAGCCCTCAAGTCTACAGATATTAACATCATCTTGGGTATGGACTGGATGAAATCTCATTATGCCAAGATTGATTGTTACACCAGGTCCGTTCAGCTTACACACCCATCTGGCAAGATAGTCACTGTCTCCACTAGAGTTGCAAGGCGTCAGCTCTATTCTCTCAATGCCAGCCCTCTTCCTGACCTTGAAGATATCCCGCTAGTCCGTGACTTTCCGGATGTCTTTCCAGAGGAACTGTCAGGAGTCCCACCTGACAGATATGTAGAGTTCGTCATAGATCTTATCCCAGGAACCGCTCCAATCTCTAGGAGACCTTACAAGATGGCACCCTTAGAACTAGCCAAGCTTAAGAAACAACTTGATGAGTCCTTGCAAAAGGGTTTCATCCGTCCTAGTTCTTCTCCTTGGGCTTGCCCCGTCCTCTTCATCAAGAAGAAGGATGGTACGGACCGGATGTTTGTAGATTATCTTCCCGTTAATTTGGTCACGATAAAGAACAAATATCCGCTCCCCAGGATCAATGATCTGTATGATCAGCTCGCTGGATCCTCAGTCTTTTCCAAGATGGATTTGAGGTTAGGCTACCACCAAATCAAAATCAGAAACGAGGACATTCCTAAGACGGCCTTTGTCACTCGTTATGGCCAGTACGAGTACACCATCATGTCCTTCGGTCTAACCAACGCTCCAGCTACATTCTCCCGCTTGATGAACTCGATCTTCATGGAGTACTTAGATAAGTTCGTCGTGGTTTACCTTGATGATATTCTTATTTACTCAAAGAACGAGGAAGAGCATGCTGAACATCTTAGACTTGTATTAGAAAAACTCAGAGAGCACCGCCTTTATGCCAAGTTTTCCAAGTGTGAATTTTGGTTGCCAGAAGAGATAGGAATGGCTCCGGAATAATTATAAGAGTCAGGTAAGATCCTGGAAAAAGACCTGTGGGTTAGGGCCCACTGAAGAGATAACACCGTTGGAAAGGGATGTTGAACAGACAGATGATGCACCGGAACAATTGAAATATTTGAATGAGGTGACAACCTCGAATTAATTCGAACACAGACGAATCTCCTGATATGTCTTGAACACTCTGGAAGGATAAACTGGCGAGAGGCGAACGAGCAGGGAAAACATTGATCCAAGGGAAAGAATATAATCAACCCGAAAAACTTGAATTGAGTCCACCGAAGAAGAAAAAGAAATGAAGAATGACGAACGAGACGAGAATTCACCGGTTGAAATAATTGAGGGAAGACTGAAGAGGATCCACACGAATGAAATTGATGGTCGAAAGAGACTCAAACTCTGGGAAGAAGAGGGTGGGAGGGTGGGAAAAACAAAGACAACTTGGAAGGCGGAACCAACGAATATCTTGAAGAGAAAACACCGGTTGAAATCATTGAGGAAAGAAAGCAAAGACTTAACACGAGTAGGATGGATACTCGATTACGGACTCCGGTTCCGAGAGGAAGAAGGGTGGGCGGGTGGGAAAATAAAACAACTGAGGATTGAACTTGGCAAAGATGAAGAGGCTCAAGTCAACTTGACGAGAAATGCACCAGATGAAAAGAGATGAGGAACAACGACCGAAAACTAACCGCGTGATCCTAAAGAAAAATTTGAAGGGGAAGAGGAGTAGTTCAAAACACCTACGTCAAGATTCCTCACCAGAGCGACGAAGGGGTTGAGGAGTAAAAAGAATTCCTACTCTCCGATATAACTAGACTCCGAAAACAGTTTTCTTCTAGACTCAACAAGGGCCAAACTACACGATCAATCAAGGGGGCTCCTAGGGTCGGTCAAGGCTCTGAAACCAACTTGTCACGCCCAATATGCGACCCTATCCAAAAGGAACTCGAAGGTCCCACCAAGGATAGACCCGCATATTGGAACGCTTTTGCAAGGTGGATATCATTACATCAACATTACATAATAGATGGGGATACATACAATACATACAATGTCACATGGATACAACATCATACATAAGATCAACATCCGACTACGATTGAAACACAAACAGGAGCTCAAACAACATCCACCCTGCTAGCCCAGGCTGCCGACCTGGAACCTATCCCCTGATCGAAGAAGAAGCAGAAGAAGAACTCAACGCAAGCAAGCATCGCTCTCGCGTCATGATCATCGCATAACCTGTACCTGCAACTGTTGTTGTAGTAATCTGTGAGCCACGAGGACTCAGCAATCCCATTACCATGGGTATCAAGACTAGCAAAGCTTAGTGGGAAAGGAAGGGGTAAAGTGGTGAGGTTGCAGCAGCGACTAAGCATGATATGGTGGCTAACATACGCAAATGAGAGCGAGAAGAGAAGCAAAGGAACGTTCGTCAACTAGTAATGATCAAGAGGTGATCCTGAACTCCTACTTACGTCAATAATAACACAAAAACCGTGTTCACTTCCCGGACTCCGCTGAGAAGAGACCATCACGGCTACACACGCGGTTGATGCATTTTAATTCGGATCAGGTGTCAAGTTATCTACAACCGGACATTAACAAATTCCCATCTGCCATATAATCGCGGGCACGGCTCTCGAAAGTTTATACCCTGCAGGGGTGTCCCAACTTAGCCCATGATAAGCTCTCGCGATCAACGAAGGATATTCCTTCTCCCAGGAAGACCCGATCAGTCTCGGAATCCCGGTTTACAAGACATTTCGACAATGGTAAAACAAGACCAGCAAGACCGCCCGATGCGCCGACATCCCGATAGGAGCTGCACATATATCGTTCTCAGGGCAACACTGGATAAGCGAAGTGTACATGTACCGACGTAACCCAAGCTGCCAGGGGATGGTCCCGCACGGTGCTCTAGTTTGGACCAACACTTAGACAAGCATTGGCCCGGGGGGCTATAATAAAGATGACCCTCGAGAGAGCGACTCCCCTGGGAAAAGTAGGTGGTGGTGAGGCAAATGGTAAAACCAAGGTTGGGCCTTGCTGGAGGAGTTTTATTCAAAGCGAACTGTCGAGGGGGTCCCATAAATCACCTGACCACGTAAGGAACGCAAAATCCGGGAACATAATACCGGTATGACGGAAACTAGGGCGGTAAGAGTGGAACAAAACACCAGGCATAAGGCCGAGCCTTCCACCCTTTACCAAGTATATAGATGCATTAATAATATAAGAGATATTGTGATATCCCAACATAACCCTGTCCACCATGGAGCAATCTTCAACTTCACCTGCAACTAGCAACGCTATAAGAGGGGCTGAGCAAAGCGGTAACATAGCCAAGCAACGGTTTGCTAGGAATGGTGTCAAAGGTTAAAGGTTCATGGAAATTTGGGAGGCTTGAAGAGCAAAAGATAGGTAATGCAGCATAGCGATAGAACGAAGCAACTAGCATAGCAATGATAGTAGTGAGATCCAGGGTAGCGGTCATCTTGCCTGAAATCCCGCTAGGAAGAAGAACGAGTCCATGAAGAACACGGACGGGAGTAGTCGAACGAATCCTCACAACCGCAACATTACCGGAACTAAGAAGCAACACCGGAAAGAAACAAACAAGATGGTAAATGCACAAGCATAAACATGGCATGATGCACAAACAAGTATGATGCATGTCCGGTTTAATGAGGCATGGCATGGCAAAGTGCAACAAACAATACTACAAGTTAAGTGGAGCTCAATATGCAACGAGTTGCATATTGACAAAACACCACATTCATTTATTTAGTTCTCTCCCGTTTATGTACCCAACAATATTAAATGTTGTTAAACATGGCAAGAGGTGAAGCAAAAGTAAACTAACTATTTAGGCAAGTTTAAATGAGGCCGGAACAACAAACAACAATTCCGGAAAATCCTCATATGCAAATTATAAATTTGGTACTGTTCTGCCCTAAAATATATTTTAAAGTTGTTAAACAGGAAAATAAAGTGTACCATGTTAAACTAGGCATTTTTCCACCCCATTTACATATAAAGTTTATTTAAAACGGAGCTACGGTTATCTAGTTATGAAATAAATCATTTTAACATGGCATTTAAGCAAATTTAAACAAACAGCATTTTAAACATGTTAAACATGGATGAAAGTGGCATATTATTAATCTACACAAAATTCTAAGCATTTTACATGTTTGAATCATTTTAATCCGATGCACCATTCATGAGTTATTATATGCATGAAGTTTAGGGTCCAATCTGTAAAACTGCAGACTCTGGATAATTGGGCAAATTCACAGAACGGGAAAAAATATGACATGGGCCGAATCTGATAGCCCAACAGAAGGGAAAGGAGGCGTTGGGGGTTTGCTCACCCATGGGCTTCGGCCCATTGGTGGAGGAGGCTGGCTGGGCCTGGCCGCGGGGGAGATGGAGGGCCAGCTGGGCCTTGGCGCTGGCTGCGGTTGTCGATCTGGAGGCGGTCAACGCGAGATGCGGGCGAGCGGGCGCCTCATCCTGGAAGCAGACGACACAGGCGGCGGTAGCGGTGCGGTCAACGGGCGGAGGTGACCCGATC
Source organism: Triticum dicoccoides (assembly GCF_002162155.2). Lineage (NCBI taxonomy): Eukaryota > Viridiplantae > Streptophyta > Magnoliopsida > Poales > Poaceae > Triticum > Triticum dicoccoides. Next base: position 229,147,410 of record NC_041393.1, on the reverse strand, counting down.
CGGCGGCGGGGAGCTCCTGCGCGGCACGACGAACTGAGAAGGCGCCGGCCTTGGCTCTAGCGGGTGGCTCCGTCGAACTGGTGACGAGCTGGTCGGGGCGCTCTACTCCTGGCGCCATGGTTCCCTGTGAGAGGAACAGGGCGAGGGAGGTGGTCAGGGAGAGCTCCAGCGAAGAAGAGAAAAGGAAGGGAGCAGGGGCGACGCTCGTCTGCTCTTGGACCAGGTCGCCGGCAGCACGGCAGCAGGTCTGGCGCGAGACGAGGCGACGAAGGCCTGGACGAGAAGGAGGCCACGGACGAAGGACGACGACGGCTTGAGGTGCGAGGGACGCCCGAGCAGAGGAGCTGGAGCATCAGGCGCGCGAGAGGACCGGCGAGATGGCGCCCCGGTGGTCGTGCTCGCGAGGGCGAGATGGAGGGGAGCACGGGGCTTCGATCCAGCGGTGCGGAGGAGGCTGCCGGACAGAGGCGGGGAGGAGGCTGCAGGCGCTGTGGTTGGTGGATCGAGAGGAGTGGCTGGTTGGTTCGGTGGCAAAATCGAGGAGGGGAAGGTGCTGCTGCTGATTTGGAACGGGCAGGAGGATGGATGGGACAAGGGGGCTAGATTTTAGGGATTGGTCTAGGGTTGGACTATTTATATAGGTAGGGGATTAAGGCAGGGTTAACGCGATCCGTCCGATCGTAATCGGGCAGTCAAGAATAAATAGGTAGGGAGTCCAAATAATAAAACGGAGATGTTTTGTAGATGTTTGGAGATGATCCGGACTCAACGGTAAAGACAGAGCGGGTCGGGTTCGGAACAACTTTTGGACGCGCGCGAGGGGGTCTGAGCACTTTACAGAGAGACTCTGGTTTAGGCAAGAGGGAAAAACAAAGAACAAGGTTGGTCTCGGAACGGACAACAAAAGCAAAGGGGGGACGCGGCAACTACGAGCGTATGCAAGTTTTATGGAAAACATGCAGATGCAATGCGCATGATGCTATGAGATGAGATGCAAGACATGAACAACATGCAAAACAAAAGACAAAACCCAACCACGAAGGAAATATCATATCGCATCTCCGGAAAAGGCAAGAGTTGGAGTTACGAATATGGAAAGTTGTATCCGGGGTGTTACACGCACTTCCTACCTGTTCGAGAGAGTATCACTGCTAGTCAGCTCACTGACTTATATATTTCTCGAATAGTATCACTTCATGGTGTTCCACTAGAGATCAATTCAGACTGTGGTAGTCTTTTCACTTCTCATTTCTGGGAGAGTTTCCAAACTGCCATGGGAACCCATGTTTCCTTCAGTATCGCTTTCCACCCTCTGTCGAGTGGTCAGGTGGAAAGGGTCAACCAAATTCTCGAAGACATGCTTAGAGCTTGCGTTATCTCATTCGGTATGGATTGGGAGAAATGTCTTCCTTTTGTCGAGTTTGCTTATAACAATAGCTATCAATCCAGTCTCAAGAAAGCTCCTTTTGAGATTCTCTATGGATGAAGATGTCGAACACCTTTGAACTGGTCAGAAACCAGCGAAAGACAATTCTTTGGACCATTTGTGAGAATTTGAAAATAGCCCAGTCTCGTCAAAAGAGCCAGTATGATCGTCATCATAAGGATATGACTTATGAAGTTGGCGACAAAGCTTACCTTCGGGTTACTCCGTTGAAGGGTACCCATGGTTTCGGTATCAAGGGCAATTGGCTCCTCGTTACATTGGTCCTTTTTGCATTCTCGCTAAACGAGGAGAGGTTTCCTACCAGTTGGAACTACCCCCAAATCTTTCCAGAGTGCATGATGTCTTCCATGTCTCTCAACTCAGGCGTTGCTTCTCGGATCCCATCCGCGGAGTGGACCACGAAACGCTTGATCTCCAACTCACATACCGAGAGTACCCGGTTCGCATTCTTGATCAAGCAGAGTGTGTCACTCGACGTCATAACATTAAGTTTCTCAAGGTTCAGTGGTCTAATCATTCCGAGAGAGAAGCTACTTGGGAGCGAGAAGATCGTCTTCGACTGGAGTACCCCACTTTCTTTCCATCGACCCCTGAATCTCGGGACGAGATTCTTTCAAGTGGGGGCGAGTTGTCACATCTCTAGTGTGGTATGACCTTGACTAGCTAGTCATGTGTGCATCATGTTTAAATTCCATTTAAGTTTGAAATGGGGATTTGTGAAACCCTCAGAATCATTTTTGGAAATGATCCAAATAAAAATTGCTCCAAAAAGGTCCAAGAAAATGCTCATGTTGCTCTCTGAAAATATTGGACAGAGATAAAAATCAAACCAATATTTTTAGGGGCTCATAAGTAGTTATTTTGGGCATTTGGAATTAATGCATAATTATTTGCATTGGATTATATATGTTATATATATAATATATGTCCAAAAATTATGCCATTTATTGAGGAGCTCTGGAATAATATCACTTGTTCCTACAAAAATTGGCATAAGGAAATAAAATGATTTAATATTATTATTAAATCAAAACAGATGTGAGAAAATAGAAAAGAAAAAAAGAGGAAAAACCTACCTGGACTTACCCGCGGCCTGGCACTATGCGGCCTGGCCTGGCCCAGCGGCCCAGCAGGCCGGCCCAGCCAGCTGGCCGTGCCAGTCGTCCCCTTCCTCGCGCCAGGATGACAGGGGCACGCGCCGGCACGCGCGGCCACGCGTCCGGCCGGGGCCACGTCCCCCGCCACCTCCTGCTTCTCCCTCTCGCCGCCCTGGACGCCCTGGACGACGCCACACGCCGCCCCGCACCTCTCTCCCTCTCCCTCGCTCTCCCTCCTTCCCTGGTTCTCTCCCGCGCGACCGCCCGAGCCCTGCCGTTGCCGCCGTTCGCCGTTACCGTAGCCACCGCCACCCCCTCGCCTCTCCGACCAGCTCAGAAGCTCCGCCATGTCACCGTCCACCTCTCCATCGAGCCACGCGATGCGGGAAGCGTTGGAACGCCGTCAACATCACCATCTTCACCTGCGGTCGCCGGAGATCGTCCTCGCCGCCACACCGCCGTCCGGCCTTCCCCGAGCTTGCTGACAACGCCTTCGAGACCGGTGTGAGCCCCGCCGTCGATTCCCCCTACTCCCCTGCTCCTCTGCGCCCTCCAGCCCCTCTGCCGCTCGAGCCAAGCTCTAGCCATCTTGCGTCCTCCCGTCGCCTCCGCTGGATGCGGACGAGCCCGGGCTACGCCCCGGTGCTCTCAGCCACCGCCCCGTGCACCGCAGCGTTGTGCCCGCCCTCGGCCGAACTCCGGCTGCCGCCCCGAGCTCCGCTCCGGCGAGCTCCGGCCGTCCCTGCCTCTCCCACTTGCTCCAGATGACGCGGACGAGCGCTGGCTCCTCGCCAGTGGTCTCCACGGGCCATTTGGACGCCGGAGATGCGATCCCGAGCCCCTCCGTCGTGTTCGGCCTCGCCGGCGGCTAAACGCCTGTGGGGTTTGACCCTTTGACCTCGGCGGCCCGTCAGGTGGGCCCCGTGGGTCAGGTGATTAGCTTAAGGCTAATCACCATTAACTAACCCCCCCTGACACTGACCAGTGGGCCTAGTGCTACTAATCCTTTAATTAAGATAAAACTAACCCCCCTGTTTAACCTGTATCACTGACGTGTGGACCCCACACATCAGGTTTGACCAGTCAGCGCTGTTGACTTGCTGACACAAGCATGACGCAGTGCTGACGCAATTATTTATTTTCTGGAATTAAATCAGGAAATTCCAGAAAATGCTAAAAACTTCAAAAAATCATAGAAATTCAACCGTAGCTCAGATTGAAATAAATTATATATGAAAAATTATCAGAAAAATTCAATCTATCCATCTGTACCTGTTTCATGCATGACAAAACAAATTATACATGCTGTATATGAGAAAACACATTATGGCATATATAAGAGCTTAGTTTGGAGTTGCATTTGAACCCTTGGTTCAAATGGACTTCATTCAAATTGAATACTAGTTGCATTAGTTCAAACCACATCACATCTACATGACATGCTCATGCATCATATTGTTGCATATGCTTGTGTATTGATTGTCGACACTGTTCCTTCTCGATAGGTCCTGCTCCGGAGACCGTTCCAGAGTACCTGTTTGAGGAGCAGTGCCCCCTCTGTTGATCTACCAGGCAAGCAAACCCCCTTGTTCATTCCGATACAATCCTACTCTCTCACTCCTGCTCTCAGTTATTGCATTAGGAAAACAACGTTTCAAATGCTACTTTGTGCTGCGGTAGTTGAACCCATTCCTCTGCATGACTTGTCATTGCCACAGTAAATAGTTGAAACCCACTAGCATGTGTAGGAGTTGATTGAGCCATCTTGTGTTCCTACCATGCCATGCTTGCTATTGCTTAGAATGTGTCAGGTCTGATTCATTGGGAATGAATTGGAGTGTAGTGTTCTATGTTCTGATGTTGAAAGTGAAGTGTGTGAACACGATTTGGTAAAGGTAGCAGTGAGTGGCCATGTAGGAGTACATGGTGGGTTGTCTCACTGGAACCGTCCTTAAGCACTGAGTTCTGTGTATGTCGTCCAATGACTCGATACTACCACACATTGGGTTCCGGTAACTCGACCCCTCTCGACTTATTAACCAACTTGATCTCTGTCCAGTAGTCGCAACTAGTTTCTGGTGTTTGTAGGTAGTGTTAGTAGTCTACCAAGTGGCACCCGGCTAGGTGGGCTTGGGACAGACTAGGTACAGTGGCACGGTGTACCAAGTGGCACCCGGATGGTGGGCTTGGGAACCCTGCTCACATCGTTTGGGGCCGTGAGCGACACCCCGGCCGGATCTCCTTGCGGATGGAACCCGAATAGGCGATAAACCTAGACTAGAGTCTTGTGTGGTTAGTTAGGTCGTGGCCGACTCCCTCGCCAGGATTCCGCTTGAAGGTTGCCGAGATACACGATGTGTACATGGTGGTAAGTGGCGAGACCGTGTGTGAAGAAGTACACCCCTGCAGGGTTAACATGATCTATTCGAATAGACGGGTCCGCGGTTATGGACTTCTTGGATGCTTACATGGTACATAGACAACTTGAAGTGGATACTATAAAATGCTCAAGACAAGTGTGAGTGCTATGGATGGCCTTCTCGTAGGGAGACGGGGAAGAATCTATAGTAGTGTATTGTGTGGTGATTAGTGGACTCGCGTGCGCCATCTCACCTCAAAGAAGTTTCTCGTAGTCATAGAGCAGGATAGCCACTGAGTCAAAGCTGGCTTGCTGCAACTAAACCCCACATTACCCTCTTGATACAAATGCATGTATGATAGGATCTGATGTAAGTCTCGCTGAGTACCTTTGTACTCATGTTGCTTTATTTATGTTTTTTCAGCAGAGACTTCGGTCTTACTAGTGTTCTCGTGGACTTCGATAAGTAGCTTGTACCTCAGCTACGATCTTGATCGGATGTTGTAGATTGTCAGGCTCTTCAGCCTTTTTCATTTGTAGATGTCTGTACCCAGACATGTAATGCTTCCGCTTGTTGCTTGAATGCTCTGAATGTTGGGTCATGTGACCCCGGTTTGTAATAATGCTATGTTGGCTCTTTGAGCCTTATCTATATGAGTTGTTGAGTTATGCTGTGATGCCATGTTGTACAGCACATACTTGCCTGTTATGCGTACGTGTAATGTGTATTGCTATGTGTGGGATTTGACTATCTAGTTGTTTATCCTTAGTAGCCTCTCTTACCGGGAAATGTCTCCTAGTGCTTCCACCGAGCCCTGGTAGCTTGCTACTACTCCGGAACACTTAGGCTGGCCGGCATGTGTCCTTCTTTGTTCCTGTGTCTGTCCCTTCGGGGAAATGTCACGCGGTGTCTACCGGAGTCCTGTTAGCCTGCTACAGCCCGGTTTACCAGAGTCCTGCTAGCCCAGTTGCTACAGCCCGGATTCACTCGCTGATGACCGACACGTTCGTTGTTGGGTCATGTATGCCTATCCCTTTAAGTTAGTGCCACTTTGGGTTCACGACTAGCCATGTCAGCCCGGGTTCTTGTCATACGGATGCTAGCAACACTGTCATATACGTGTGCCAAAAGGCGCAAACGGTCCCGGGCATGGTAAGGCGACACCCTTGGGAATACCGTGCGTGAGGCCGCAAAGTGATATGAGGTGTTACATGCTAGATCGGTGTGACATAGAGTTGGGGTCCTGACATGTCGACACCCGCGCTACTGCTAAAGCTGTAGTAGCAGCGCGCTTTTTCTAAGGTCGCTGCTGCTAATTTTCAAATTGGGCACACTGTTGGTCCCAATTAACAGTAGCGCTTGCGTGGAAAGCGTGCTGCTGCTACTTTCTTATCAGCAGCGCGTTTTACGTCCCGCGCTACTGCTAAGCCGCACCAGCCCACCACCTTTCCCCACCCGTCCTCCCCTCCCCCATCTCCTCTCTTCCCTTTCCCCTACCTCCCACATCCTCCCTCTCTCACTCTTCTTCTTCCTCAATACTTCTCCCCCATTACTCTCCCTCTCCTACCTACCTTTCTCTCTCTTCATTACTCCTAGCTAACTACACCACCTCCATTAATGGATCTCCTTTCTCTTTTTCCTTCCCCCTCCACTAGTTGAAGTTGTCTCCTCCCAAATTAGCTAGCTAGGTAGATGTAGCATTTAGTTAGGTGACATATTTGCCCCCTAACTAGATCTATCTTTGTCAAGAAGAGCTTTGTGCACTTTTGATCTCCCTACATCATCATCTTGATAACCCACAAGTGTAGGGGATCGCAACAGCTTTCGAGGGTAAAGTATTCAACCCAAATTTATTGATTCGACACAAGGGGAGCCAAAGAATATTCTTGAGTATTAGCAGTTGAGTTGTCAACTCAACCACACCTTGATAACTTAGTATCTACAACAAAGTATTTAGTAGCAAAGTAGTATGATAATAAAGGTAACGATAGCAAAAGTAATATTTTTGGGTTTTGTAGTGATTGTAACAATACCAACGGAAAAGTAAATAAGCGAAACGCAAGATGTGAAAAGCACGTAGGCATTGGATCAGTGATGGATAATTATGTCGGATGCGATTCCTCATGTAATAGCTATAACATAGGGTGACACAGAACTAGCTCCAATTCATCAATGTAATGTAGGCATGTATTCCATAAATAGTCATACGTGCTTATGGAAAAGAACTTGCATGACAACTTTTGTCCTACCCTCCCGTGGCAGCGGGGTCCTAAAGGAAACTAAGGGATATTAAGGCCTCCTTTTAATAGAGAACCGGAACAAAGCATTAGCACATAGTGAATACATGAACTCCTCAAACTACGGTCATCACCGAGAAGTATCCCAATTATTGTCACTTCGGGGTTGTCGGATCATAACACATAATAGGTGACTATAGACTTGCAAGATAGGATCAAGAACACACATATATTCATGAAAACATAATAGGTTCAGATCTGAAATCATGGCACTCGGGCCCTAGTGACAAGCATTAAGCATAGCAAAGTCATAGAAACATCAATCTCAGAACATAGTGGATACTAGGGATCAAACCCTAACAAACTAACTTGATTACATGGTAAATCTCATCCAACCCATCACTGTCCAGTTAGCCTACGATGGAATTACTCACGCACGACCGTGACATCATGAAATTGGTGATGGAGGATGGTTAATGATGATGACAGCAACGAATCCCCCTCTCCGGAGCCCCGAACGGACTCCAGATCAGCTCTCCCGAGAGAGATTAGGGCTTGGCGGCGGCTCCGTATCGTAAAATGCGATGAAACTTCCTCTCTGATTTTTTTCTCCGTGAGACGGAATATATGGAGTTGGAGTTGAGGTCGGCGGAGCCTCAGGGGGGCCACGAGACAGGGGGCGCGCCCAGGGGGGTAGGTGCGCCCCCACCCTCGTGGACTGGGTGTGGGCCCCCTATTATTGATTATTTCGCCAGTATTTTTATATTTTCCAAAAAGTGCCTCTGTGGATTTTCAGGTCATTCCGAGAACTTTTGTTTTCTACACATAAAACAACATCATGGCAGTTCTGCTGAAAACAGCGTCAGTCCGGGTTAGTTTCATTCAAATCATGCTAGTTAGAGTCCAAAACAAGGGCAAAAGTGTTTGGAAAAGTAGATACGTTGGAGATGTATCAACTCCCCCAAGCTTAAATATTTGCTTGTCCTCAAGCAATTCAGTTGATAAACTGAAAGTGATAAACAAAAACTTTTACAAACTCTGTTTGCTCTTGTTGTTGTAAACATGCAAAGCCATCATTCAGGTTTCAGCAAATATTATGAACTAACCATACTCACAATAACACTTAGGTCTCACAATTACTCATATCAATAGCATAATCAACTAGCAAGCCATAATAATAAAACTCGGATGACAACACTTTCTCAAAACAATCATAACATGATATAACAAAATGGTACCTCGCTAGGCCTTTCTGAGACCGCAAAACATAAATGCAAAGCACCTTTAAAGATCAAGGACTGACTAAACATTGTAATTCATGGTAAAAGAGATCCAGTCAGGTCATACCCAATATAAACCAATAGTAATGAATGCAAATGACAGTGTGCTCTCCAGCGGGTGCTTTTTAATAAGAAGGGTGATGACTCAACATAAAAGTAAATAGATAGGCCCTTCGCAGAGGGGAGTAGGGATTTGTAGAGGTGCCAGAGCTCGATTTTAAAATAGAGATTGAATAACATTTTGAGCGGCATACATTCACTGTCAACGCAACAACTATGATATGGCTGTATCTTCCATACTACATGCATTATAGGCGGTTCCCAAACAGAATGGTAAAGGTTTATACTCCCCCAACCACCAACAAGCATCAATCCATGGCTTGCTCGAAACAACAAGTGCCTCCAACTAACAACAGCCCTATGGGAGTTTTGTTTAATTATTTTGATTTGCTTTGACCTTTTTGGATCATGGGACTGGGCATCCCGGTTACCGGCCCTTTGTCATGAATGAGGAGCGGAGTCCACTCCTCTTGGGAATAACCCACCTAGCATGGAAGATATAGGCAGCCCTAGTTGAAACATGAGCTGCTCGAGCATACAAAACAGAATTTCATTTGAAGGTTTGGAGTTTGGCACATACAAATTTACTTGGAATAGCAGGTAAATACCACATATAGGAAGGTATGGTGGACTCATATGGAACAACTTTGGGGTTTAAGGAGTTTGGATGCACAACTAGTATTCCCGCTTAGTACAGGTGAAGGCTAGCAAAAGACTGGGAAGCGACCAACTGAGAGAGCGACAACAGTCATGAACATGCATTAAAATTAATTCACACCGAGTACAAGCATGAGTAGGATATAATCCACCATGAACATAAATATCATGAAGGCTATGTTGATTTGTTTCAACTACATGCGTGAACATGTGCCAAGTCGAGTCACTCAATTCATTCAAAGGAGGATACCATCCCATCATACCACATCATAATCATTTTAATAGCATGTTGGCACGCAAGGTAAACCATTATAACCCATAGCTAATCAAGCATGGCACAAGCAACTATAATCTCTAAATGTCATTGAAAATATGTTTATTTCATAATAAGCTGAATCAGGAACGATGAACTCATCATATTTACAAAAACAAGAGAGGTCAAGTTCATACCAGCTTTTCTCATCTCAATCAGTCCCTCATATATCGTCATTATTGCCTTTCACTTGCACGACCGAACGATGTGTATAATAATAATAGTGCACGTGCATTGGACTAAGCTGGAATCTGCAAGCATTCAACTCAAGAGAGAAGAAAAAGTAATATGGGATCTAAGTTAAACAAACAATCATGCATATGAGAGCCACTAAACATTTTCAATATGGTCTTCTCGACCCCCAAAGGAAAGAAAAAAAATAAAACTATTTACACGGGAAAGCTCCCAACAAGTAAAAGAAGAATGAGAAATCTTTTTGGGTTTTCATTTTAATTTCTACTACAAGCATGGAAATTAAACTAACTAATTTTTTGGTTTTTCTTAAGGTTTATCAAACACACAAGAAGAAAGCGAGAAAAAGGAAATGAAACTAGCAGGGATAATACAATGAAAGAGTATGAGCACCGATGACTAGTGTGTGAACATGAATGTAAAGTCGATGAGAAATACGTACTCCCCCAAGCTTAGGCTTTTGGCCTAAGTTGGTCTATTGCCAGGGACCGCTGCTACTCTCCCTGGTGTACTGGGAGGTGTAATCAGGATACCACTGGCTGGCCATCTCCGGGTCCCACTGGTAAGATGATGCACGATAAGGGTCCAGTTCAGGTTCCAGCTCAGGCTCAGGTTCTGGAGTGGATGCTTGGCCTTGATGAGCGTACACCGCTTCCGGTGTAACAAGAAAATTATCTGCAATCAAATCAAACAACAGAGGCGCATGCAAAATAATAGTCTCATTGTGTTTCTTATTAAATCTAAGGTTATACAAGAGCATCTTCTCTTTGTTGTCAACAATAAACGCGTGTGCTACCTCCAAATATGGGGCCTTTTGTACGATTCAGGCTTAGCCGTTTAGCAATGACGTCACCCATACTAAAACTATTATCACCAAACAAGGCATGTTGAAGAATGATAATATCAGGAACACTAAAGTTTCCACTATTTCCATGACCAATCAAGCATCTACTAGCAAATATGGCAAAGTAGCGTAAAACCGAAAAGTGTATGCTAGAGATTTTTGCATCGGAACCCTTCTTTGAATCCTCTACAGTGATAGTGTTAACAAAGCCATCCACATCTTTACGATGGGGTTCCTCTAATTCTCCCTCAAAGGGTATCCTACATACTGCGCAAAAATTATGTAAAGACATTTCTCTGAATCCATCATATAGATGAAATGATACTGAAGGCGGTGACTTCTTAGGATAATAATAAAAGTTTTGCATGAAAGTATTGGTGAGTAAGAGATACTGATCGATGTGGTCGTGGAGGAAATCGATGAGGCCTGCATTCTCGATCAAAGAATAAAAATCTTCATGAATTCCAGCTTCTTTCAAGAAATTATCGCATGGCCATTCACACGGCCGTACTTCCGCTATGCGAGGAAGATTATACTTGGCCTTTTCCTTCTCTTTAGCTTGTTTTTCCTGGGAGCCTTGGCTAGAAGAGCCCCTCAAAAGTCTCCTTAACATTTTCTGAAAATTTCTGAAATTTTAGTAACTTCAAAATAAAAGTGAATAAAACTAACAAGATTGATAGCAACCACTCCTACAAGTGCTTAGAGCCTATATCATGCATTAGAATTGCTTGGGACCTCATAAATTCAACATGCAAGATCAAGAACACAGTCACCTATGCAGCAAAAATTTGCAATGAATAAAGCACTAGAACAAAAACTAATTGGACCAATGGAGGAGTCACATACCAAGCAACAATCTCCCAAAGCAATTTTGTGAATGGAGCTTTGAGCAAGGAGATCCAAAATCGCAGCAAAATGAGCTAGAACTCGTGCTTGAGCTGGATGGGGATTTTTTTGGGAAGAAGATTGAGTGTGTGGGTGCTGGCATAAGTGGAGGGGGGCCACCAGGGGCCCACGAGACAGGGGGAGCGCCCAAGGTAGGTGGGCGCGCCCTCCACTCTCGTGGCCTGGTGCTTGCCCCTCTTGCAGTGATTTCAGTGCCTAAAATCCTCAAATATTCCATAAAAATCATACTAAATTTGCAGGGCATTTGGAGCACTTCTATTTTTAGGATATTTTTTGTTGCACGGATAATTCAGAAAACAGACAGATAATACTATTTCACTTTATTAAATCTAAATAACAGAAAGTAAAAAGAGGGTACAAAAGGTTGTGCCTTCTAGTTTCATCCATCTCATGATCATCAAAATGAATCCACTAACAAGGTTGATCAAGTCTTGTTAACTAACTAATTCCAAATAACACGGAACCGGAGAAGTTTCGAGTAACACTAAGTTACCTCAACAGGGATATGAAAATCCCCAACAATAAGAATATCATACTTTTTCTTGACAGTAGGGAGAGGAAATTCAAAACCTCCAATAATGATAGTTGGAATGTTTCCAATAGAATTGATGCTATGAACTTGAGATTGTTTCCTCGGAAAGTGTATCGTATGCTCATTACCATTAACATGAAAAGTGACATTGCCTTTGTTGCAATCAATAACAGCCCCTACAGTATTCAAAAAGGGTCTACCAAGGATAATCGACATACTATCGTCCTCGGGAATATCAAGACTAACAAAGTCCATTACGATAGTGACATTTGCAACCACAACAGGCACATCCTCACAAATACCAACAGGTATGGCAGTTGATTTATCGGCCATTTGCAAAGATATTTCAGTAGGTGTCAACTTATTCAATTCAAATCTACGATATAAAGAGAGAGGCATAACACTAACACCGGCTCCAAGATCACATAAGGCAGTTCTAACATAATTTCTTTTAATGGAGCATGGTATAGTTGGTACCCCTGGATCTCCAAGTTTCTTGGGTATTCCACCCTTAAAAGTGTAATTAGCAAGCATGGTGGAAATTTCAGCTTCCGGTATCTTTCTCTTGTTTGTGATGATATCCTTCATATACTTAGCATAGGGATTTACTTTGAGCATATCAGTTAAGCGCATACGTAAGAAAATAGGTCTAATCATTTCAGCAAAGCGCTCAAAATCCTCATCATCCTTTGTCTTGGATGGTTTATGAGGAAAGGGCATGGGTTTCTGAACCCATGGTTCTCTTTCTCTACCGTGCTTCCTAGCGACAAAATCTCTCTTATCATAACGTTGATTCTTTGATTGTGGGTCATCAAGATCAACAGCAGGTTCAATCTCTACTTCATTATTTTTGCTAGGTTGAGCATCAACATGAACATTATCATTAACATTATCACTAGGTTCATGTTCATCACCTGATTGTGTTTCAGCATCAGAAATAGAAATATCATTGGGATTCTCAGGTGTGTCTACAACAAGTTCACTAGAAGCATGCAAAGTCCTATCATTTTTCTTTTTCTTCTTTTTAGAAGAACTAGGTGCCTCTAAATTATTTCTCTGATAATCTTGCTCGATTCTCTTAGGGTGGCCTTCAGGATACAAAGGTTCCTAAGTTATTCTACCAGTTCTAGTAGCCACTCTAACAGCAAAGTCAGGTTTATTATTTAATTCATCAAGCAAATCATTTTGAGCTTTAAGTACTTGCTCAGCTTGAGTAGCAACCATAGAAGCATATTTGCTAACGAGTTTGAGTTCACCTTTAACTCTAGCCATATTATCGCTCACGTGTCCTATCTCAAAAGCATTATTCTTTAACTCTCTACCAACATAAGCATTAAAACTTTCTTGTCTAGCCATAAAGTCATCAAATTCATCTAAGCATGGGCTATGAAATTTAGTAGAGGGGATTTCAACTTTATCATATCTATAGAGAGAATTTACCTTTACTACCTGTGTCGGGTCATCAAGACAATGTGGTTCTTCAACAGGCGGTATATTAAGACCATGTATTTCTTCAATAGGTGGTAAATTCTTAACATCTTCCTTTTTCTTTCATTGATTTCTTTGCCTCCTGCATATCTTCAGGACTGAGAAATAAAACACCTCTCTTCTTCAGAGTGGGTTTAGGAATAGGATCAGGAGTTAGCTTAATTGGTTCAGGAATTGCCTCAGGAATTGGCTCGGGAAGAGTCCAATTATTTTCATTAGTCAACATATTATTCAATAGCAATTCAGCTTCGTGGACTGTTCTTTCCCTGAAAACACAACTAGCACAACTACCCAAGTAGTCCTTGGAAGCATCGGTTAGTCCATTATAAAAGATATCAAGTATTTCATTTTTCTTAAGAGGATGACCAGGCAAAGCATTAAGTAATCGGAGAAGCCTCCCCCAAGCTTGTGGGAGACTCTCTTCTTTGATTTGCACAAAATTATATATTTCCCGCAAGGCAACTTGTTTCTTATGAGCAGGGAAATATTTAGCAGAGAAGTAATAAATCATATCCTGGGGACTACGCACACAACCAGGAGCAAGAGAATTATACCATGTCTTAGCGTCACCCTTTAATGAGAACAGAAATATCTTAAGGATATAATAATAGCGAGATTTATCATCATGAGTAAACAGGGTGGCTATATCATTCAACTTGGTAAGATGTGCCACAACAGTTTCAGATTCAAGGACATAAAAAGGATCAGATTCAACTAAAGTAATAATTTCAGGATCAACAAAGAATTCATAATCCTTATCGGTAACACAAATAGGTGAAGTAGCAAAAGCAAGGTCAGGTTTCATTCTAGCATTAAGAGACTGCTGCTTCCATTTATCTAATAATTTCTTAAGATCATATCTATCTCTACAAGCAAAGATAGCTCTAGTAGCTTCCTCTTCCATAACATAACCCTCAGGAACAACAGGCAATTCATAATCATTGGGAGAACCTTCATCATCACTATCATCAATAATAGCATCTTCAATATTTCGTTCTCTCTAGCCCTAGCAAGTTGTTCGTCAAGAAATTCACCTAATGGCAAAGAAGTATCACGCACAGAAGTAGTTTCATCATAAGTATCACGCATAGCAGAAGTGGCATCATCAATAACATGTGACATATCAGAATTCATAGCAGTAGCAGGTTTAGGTGTCGCAAGCTTACTCAAAACAGAAGGAGAATCTAGTGCAGAGCTAGATGGCAATCACTTCGGGGTTGTCGGATCATAACAGATAATAGGTGACTATAGACTTGCAAGATAGGATCAAGAACACACATATATTCATGAAAACATAATAGGTTCAGATCTGAAATCATGGCACTCGGGCCCTAGTGACAAGCATTAAGAATAGCAAAGTCATAGCAACATCAATCTCAGAATATAGTGGATACTAGGGATCAAACCCTAACAAAACTAACTTGATTACATGGTAAATCTCATCCAACCCCTCACCGTCCAGCAAGCCTACGATGGAATTACTCATGCACGGCGGTGAGCATCATGAAATTGGTGATGGAGGATGGTTGATGATGACGACGACAACGAATCCCCCTCTTCGGAGCCCCGAATGGACTCCAGATCAGCCCTCTCGAGAGAGATTAGGGCTTGGCGGTGGCTCTGTATCGTAAAACGTGATGAAACTTCCTCTTTGATTTTTTTTCCGCGAGACGGAATATATGGAGTTGGAGTTGAGGTCGGTGGAGCCTCAGGGGGCCCACGAGACAGAGGGCACGCCCAGGGGGTGGGCGCCCCCCCCCCCACCCTAGTGGACAGGGTGTGGGGCCCCTGGTCTTGATTCTTTCGCCAGTATTTTTATATTTTCCAAAAAGTGCCTCCGTGGATTTTCAGGTCATTCCGAGAACTTTTGTTTTCTACATATAAAACAACATCATGGCAGTTCTGCTGAAAACAGTGTCAGTCCGGGTTAGTTTCATTCAAATCATGAAAGTTAGAGTCCAAAACAAGGGCAAAAGTGTTTGGAAAAGTAGATACGTTGGAGATGTATCACATCTCCACCGTGTGCTCGATCTCGAGATAGAGGTGATTAAAATTTCATGCTTTTGCAAAATGGAAATATGTTTATGTGTGTGTGCTATGATAATTGGGAGATATGATGGAAAAAATGTGTGTGGCATGAGTTGACGCCAAATTGTGCTTTTGAGTTGCCTATGTTTTGCCGAAATAGGGCAAACTCTAGATCTATATATGTCCTATTTTTAGGGAAGGTCATGCCGAATTGTTGTATGACTTTGATGCATGAACACATTTTTATAATGAATTTGTTTATTATTACCATGCAGAGTTCACGATGGTTAGTGGAACGATGGTGGACAGGTGGTTGCGGTCGGCGGTGCAGGACATGAAAGAAAATAACCGGACAGAGGTTTTATGTCCGTTTTGAAAATGCAAAGGAATAGTTTGGCTCGACCCCCATGACGATGGCCGTGTCGAAGCGCACTTGCTCATGACTGGTTTCATGGATGGCTATACTTTGTGGATAATTGAAGATGAGGATGACTGAAAGGATCGATACGGTCGACTAGAGGGGGGGGTGAATAGGAGACTACAAATTTTAATCTTTCTTGTTGTTTTTAAGGCTTCACAGATAAATAGAGTTCGCTAGATAAGCAACTAGGTGAATGCAACCTATATGACAAACAAGCTCTAAGAGAAATAAGCTAGGTAACAAACTAAATAGCACACCAACAAGCATACAACAACAAAGTGAGGTGCGGGAGGAATTAACCACAAGTGAGACGAGGACGCGGATTTTATCCCGAAGTTTACTATTCCTTGGGGAAGAGATACTCTCTGTTTGGAGCGGTGCCAGAGCCAAAGCTTGTGGAACGCCACCGAAGGCTCACCGTAATCTCCTTCGAGTCACCCCCAACGGATGAGCCTCGAAGCACTCGGGGTTGGTCTTGAAGGCGACCACCACACCTTTACAAACTTCTCCGGAGCACACCACAAGCAAGGAAGCTTCCGGAGGAACCTCTAGCTGCCTAGGAGCCCAAGCTCCAAGAGTAACAAGTCAATGGGGAAGAAATGGTGCGGGGAACGCGATTTGGTTTGGTTAAGATGTAGATCGGGTCTTGCTCTCTCAATCCCCAAAGTTTCAACAAGTTTGGGTGGAGGGATTGAGAGTATTGAGCAAAATGGGGTGTAGCAATGGTGGAGCTCAACAAGACATTAGGGTTGGGGGTTGGAGGTGGAAGAAGGGCATATATATAGTGTTCTTGGCCGGTGTGGATTTCTGCCCGTTGGACCCCGTGCGCAAAGACTAAGTCAGCCCCGTGTGCACGGGGTACTCAGAGACTTTCACACCACCCCATGCGCACGGGGGTCAAAAGACCCCATGCACACGGGGTAGTCAGAGAGTTTCACACCACCCCGTGCGCACGGGGGTCAAAAGACCCCGTGTGCACGGGGTACTCAAAGAGTTACGCAGTACCCCGTGCACACGGGGGTCAAAAGACCCCGTGCGCACGGGGTACCCAGTAACTTTCTGTTGCAAGCTTTCTGAGTACCACATCACACACACTAGATTCTTTAAGTGGTCAGAGTGGGAAGGACAAGAGAGAAAGGTTTGGCAATGGCATTCCCACATGACTTTCATCCACACAGACCCCTCTTAATAGTGCGGTCTTTCCTACGACTCGAAGCAAACCAAAACTAAAAACCTTCGAAGTGTCAAAAGACCACGCCTTTTCCCTTTTTAAAATGGGGGGTCGCGCATCTCCATTGTGGGCACTTAGAACCAATATCCTGAGATAAACTTTAGCAACCGATATTAGTTCAACTAACCACATTGTCATCACACCAAAATATAGCATAAGTGCCACTTGCACTTTCAATCTCCCCCTTTTTGGTGCATTGATGACAACATGGTTAGAGCATGGCATAGAGGATAAACATATAAAATGCCATGGGACAAATAATGATCATGATAGCTCCCCCTATATGTGTTCCCGAAAACAAGAATGCATCTAGTACATACATAGGAGGCTCTACCAAGATCACTATTGTCAAGTCATGAGATTAACCATAATAAACCTATAACGGTGCCTAGATCTCATGACAAAGTGTGGTGAGCAAATAATGTGAGACCCAAGATAAGCATAGATACTTGCAATAGGTTCAATGATAAAGCTAGAGTCTCGCAACCATAACTGAGAGGCTCACACAACCACACAAACGGAAAGTAACTAAGAGTATCTCAAGCCAACTAAAACCAACCAACAGCGAGAAACGCGAGGCTTGAGATCTCAACGCACACACGAACACACCACTTCTCCCCCTTTGTCATCAAGACAACAAAAAGGAGACAAATGGCGACACCCAGACCCACTAGACAAGAGGAGCACTCGAGGCATCATCATCATCATCAAAACGCCACCCGGCCATCGAGAAAGATCGAGCAGTGGCATCACTATCGTTGTCCTCTGAACCTGGACCGACATCCTCACTAGTTGCAGCCCTTGCTGCCTTCTGCTCGCGCCGAACAAGCTTCTCCTTGTTGATTTCCTTGATCTGACGGCGCTGAATCGACTGGCACATCTTGAACATGTTGCTCAAGGTCTTGAACAAAGACTTCTTCTCTCCCCTGGCAAAGACGGCCTCAAAACCAACAGACTTGGCCTTACCTCGAGGGATCCGTGCAGTAGAGGACATGTCCGGAGTG
Organism: Triticum dicoccoides; assembly: GCF_002162155.2. Taxonomy (NCBI): domain Eukaryota; kingdom Viridiplantae; phylum Streptophyta; class Magnoliopsida; order Poales; family Poaceae; genus Triticum; species Triticum dicoccoides. The sequence continues at coordinate 229,129,313 of NC_041393.1, read as the reverse complement.
TAAGTAGTACGATCCTCGGGCCTAGGGTTGCGCCCCTTCTTGATAGGCACAAAAGGAGCATGAGCAGCTGGAGTCCAGTTGGAGTTGCGCTTGGGAACAAAGGTCTTGAAAGAGGTAATGTACTTGGCAGGACAGACGGTCTCAATCAAAGCCTGAATGAAAGGAGCATAGATCAAGGACTTGTTCTCTTGCACACACTGACGAAGCTCATACTACATGAAATCCAGAACATCCACTTTCTTCTTCTGATGAAGATACAGAAAGACATCTAGCATGGAGCTTCGAATGTTATGGGAATCCTCGGCTTTGGGAGTGAGGGTATACCTCATGATATGGCGCATAGTGTCATAGAGGGGCAAGAGATCTTCGATTGACCCAGTGACAAACGACTTCTCTTGTTTGTAAGCAAAGGCAATCTCATCCTTAGTGCACTGCCCATTTTCCCTAACAATGCCAAACTCATCAGAAACAGCCTCTACATCCATAAATGGGTAGGGAATGATCTCAGAGAACTTTTCCATAGGAGCCGAGCACCGATGCGTTCCAAACATCCAAGTGAGGGTGTGACCAGAGTCATTGGAGAAATACAGAGTGGCAAAGAACTGCATCACTAGATCTTCATTATAGGGATGGTTGAAGGTGACAAACAGAATAAGACCTAATCTGCCAAGAGCGGAGTACACACCGGGATACAGATGATCATTGTCGCGCAAACTCTCAGTGTTGACTTGCTTGTGAGGAGCAAACTTCTTTGACTTGGTCATAAGAAGCTCATGATAGACCCTTTGCTGAAACTCGTTCTTGAAGCGGGGATCCATTCCAATCCCAGTGGCAGCTACATAAGGATGGCTCTGTCTCTCAGCCCAGAGCTCTGGCTTGGTCCACTTGGCAAGAGGCATATTCCGGAAATCACGCCCGCCTGGAATGGCTTGCTCGGGACTAGACACCTCTTCCTCTTCTTCATCTTCCTCATCAACATTGGGGTTATCATAGTAAGCATCATCTTGCAAGTCATATTCTTCCTCAGAATCATCGGAGGCCTCAACAACCGGCTGCTTTGAGGCTGCACGGTGAGCACGGCCCTGACCAGACCCAGACCCCTGACCAATGCCTTCAGATGGCTGACGACGAGCAATGGTGAAGTCCTTTGATCCTCCTTTTGCGCGCTTGCGACGAAGCTCAGCCCTCTTGTCAGCGGAGTCTGAAACATACGTAAACACCCAACAACACAAAGCAAGAAACACAAATGAGTACAAGTTCATGAAGGATGGCAAAGAGATAGACAGACGACAAGCAGATAGGTCCTGGATAGCCCGTGCGCACGGGGGCTCAGACCCCGTGGACACAGGGGTCCCGTGCGCACGGTACATGACCGTGGACACGGGGCCCCGTGTGCACGGGGGTCAAACACCTCGTGGACACGGGGGTCTCCCAGCGGTAGCCACTTCCAGAACGAACTCCAGGAGTGGGTGCAGCAGAGGGACCATAGGATCTATGCACTAGACATCTATCTACGAATTAGTTGAGGCCATACGAATCTAGGAAGCAAGGAAACCCGAAGGCTAGAAAATTAGATAGGAACTCAAGGAGAGAGCAAGGGGACAGGACCAACCGGAGGAGGACCCCATCTTGATGCAGATCCACGGAGAAAGAAGCCCAGCCAAGCCCGGAGGAGCTCTGGCGAGCGGAGGCGATGGCGGCGGCGCTGGAGGTTTCCAGGGGAGTGGAGGGGGCAAATGGGTGGGAATGAACCCGAGCCCCCCCACGCCCCACCTCTTCAGGGCCAGAAACCACAGACCCCGTGCGCACGGGCTAAGTGAGCCCCGTGCGCATGGTACAAAGCCCGTGGGCACGGGGTATTCAGGAACTTTGACATGAGTGATATTTTTGAATATAGGGCTAAGTGTAGACTCTTACCCCTTCTTCACCAAAACACTCGGTCTATATTTCTGAATACGCCGCAAAGGATGTCCTATCACTATGAGAAGGGTATATGTGGAGCACTTGTACCAGAAGAGAATCGAGAAACACCCACCAAAAAAACGAGAAAAAGATCAGAAAACCAACACACCACACACACGAAGCAAACACGGACACAACCCTCAAGAGAGGGCGGTGGCCGAAGCCACCATGTTTGAGTTTATTTGGTATGGCACCGCGAAGATATGAACCCCCAAGACCAATACTCATCTTTGAAGCACAAATACCATCTAAAATGGCTAATGTGAAAGATTGTGTTTGATTTATGCACTTCTAGGATAAGATAACTCATGCGTTGAGCTAGCTCCCCCTAGACATGTGCCTACATCTAAGCAAGATAATACATGAGTATGTGTGTGTGAGCAAGTATTTCATCCCAAGTTACTTATATCCACGATATTAGCTCATGCCTTAACTCACGGAATCTTGCTTCTTCAAGAGGCTTGGTGAAGATGTCTGCTAGTTGATTCTCGGTGTTGACATGGATTAAGTCAATGTTTCCCTTTACCACATGATCTCTAATGAAATTATGGCGAATCTCAATATGCTTGGTCTTGCTATGTTGAACCGGATTCTCGGCGATCTTGATAGCACTTTCATTGTCACACCAAAGAGGCACTTTGTCACATTTGACACCATAGTCCATCAAAGTCTGCCTCATCCATAATAATTGAGCACAACAACTTCCGGCGGCAATGTACTCGGCTTTGGCCGTAGAGAGAGATATACAATTTTGCTTCTTTGAAGACCAACTTACCAATGATCTCTCTAGGAATTGACATGAACCGGAAGTGGACTTGCGATCAACCTTGTCTCCGGCCCAATCCGAATCCGAGTATCCCATTAACTCAAAAGATGATCCTTTGGGATACCAAAGGCCCAAGTTTGGGGTATCCACCAAATATCGAAGGATTCTTTTTGCTGCTGAAAAGTGGCTCTCCTTGGGAGATGATTGAAATCTTGCACACATACACACACTCAACATAATATCTGGCCTAGATGCACAAAGGTAAAGCAAGGAACCAATCATAGAGCGATATACCTTCTGATCCACTTCTTTACCATTGAGATCAAGATGAAGTTGACCATTTATGGCCATGGGTGTCTTCATTGGCTTGACATTTTGCATTTTGAACCTCTGGAGCATGTCTTCGATATAACGTGATTGGTTGATGAAGGTTCCTCCTCTCAATTGCTTCACTTGAAAACCGAGGAAGAACTTCAACTCTCCCATCATGCTCATGGCAAATTCCTTAGTCATAAGATTCTCAAACTCAACGTTAATAGCATGGTTAGTGGACCCAAAGATAATATCATCAACATATATTTGGCAGACAAACAACTCTCCTTTCACCCTCTTCGTGAAGAGAGTGGAATCTATTACCCCAATCTGGAACCCCTTCTCGCTTAGGAAAGCCGTAAGGTGATCATACCAAGCACGAGGTGCTTGTTTGAGTCCGTAGAGTGCCTTATGGAGTTCATAAACATGAGAGGGGTGATCGGGGTCTTCAAAACCGGGAGGTTGCTTGACATACACCAGCTCCTTAAGAGGACCATTAAGAAATGCACTCTCCACATCCATTTGATATAATTTAAAATCATGATGAGAGGCATAAGCAAGCAAGATGCGAATGGATTCGATACGGGCAACGGGGGCAAAAGTTTCACCAAATTCCAAACCTTCAACTTGGTGAAACCTTGTGCCACTAACCTTGCCTTGTTCCTTATTACTTGGCCATGTTCATCTTGTTTGTTCTTGAAAATCCACTTTGTCCCAATGACATTATGATATTCCTTGGGTCTTTCCACAAGGGTCCACACTTTGCTACGGGTGAAGTTGTTGAGTTCTTCATGCATGGCGTCAATCCAATCCGGATCGTCAAGTGCATGTTCCACCTTAAGGGGCTCAACACAAGAAACAAACGAGTGATGTTCACAAAAGTTTGCCAAACGTCTACGAGTAGTTACCCCCTTTTTGATGCTCTCGTAAATGTTCTCGGTGAGGTGTTGAAGATGTTTTAGCTTGGTGGCCACTTTTTTCTCTTTGAGGTCAAGATCTTCTTCACTTGGTTTTGGACTTGATGAAGAAGCTTGCCCTTGGGAATGTTTTACCCTTGGAGACACTCTTCTCTTTGCAACCACAAGTTCTTGCTCATTAGGAAGTGATGAAGACGAAGATACTTGTGGTTGGGGTTGATCTTGATCTTGATCATGACCTTGAGCTTGATCTTGAGCCTCAATGATTGGTTCTTCATTATTTGGAAGAGTTTGCTCTTGATCTTGCTTAGGAATATGAGGGACTTGATCTTGTTCTTTGATAGGTTCATGATCTCCCGAAGCATCATGTACAAGTGGTGTCGGTGATGACTTCCCTTGTGGAGACTCCACAAGAGGGGCACTTACTCCTTCTTCTTCTACTTGGACATGGGGTTTTTCTTGTGGAAGAATGTGGCCTATCCCCATTGTCCTTATAGCTTGTGAAGGAGCCTCGTCACCTACAACACTAGGGACAATTTGCTCCGGACGGGAGCCATTATCTTCATCAAACTCCACATTTACCATTTCCTCAATGCACCCAGTGGATTTATTGAGAACTCGGTAAGCATGAGAGTTTGATGCATATCCAACAAATGTGCCCTCATAAGTTCTAGACTCAAATTTAGCTAACCGGGATTTCTTTTTTAAAATGAAACACTTACAACCGAATACTAGAAAGTATTTGACGTTAGGCTTTCTCCCGATTAGGAGCTCATACAGGGTCTTGTTCTTGAGCTTGCGAAGATAAAGCCGGTTTGAAACATGGCAAGTGGTGTTGATGGCTTTGGCCCAAAGCTTGTATGGAGATTTGTACTCATCAAGCATGGTCCTAGCCATCTCAATAAGAGTCTGATTCTTCCTCTCCGCAACACCGTTTTGTTGGGGAGTATATGGTGCGGCATATTGGTGCTTTATCCCCTCTTCACTCAAGAATTCATCCATCGTATAGTTCTTGAACTCGGTGCCATTGTCACTTCGAATTGCCTTGATCTCACAGTTATGTTGACGTTGAGCTTCTTTGGCAAAGTTGATGAAGGTTTCTTGAGTTTCATCTTTAGTCTTGAGGAAGAACACCCAAGTATATCTTGTGAAGTAATCAACAATGACTAGGAAATACCTCCTCCCTCCCAGACTATCATATGTTGGAGGCCCAAACAGATCCAAATGAATAAGCTCAAGGGGCCTCAAGGTGGTGATGACAGTCTTCACTTTATGAGCTTTTTCATGGAGCTTTCTGGCAATGCAAGCACTACAAGGACGATCTTTGGCAAAAGACACATTGGTTAGTCCAAGGATGTGCTCCCCCTTTAAGACAGCTTGTAAATTTCTCATACCCACATGGGCTAGCCTACGGTGCCAAAGCCACCCACATCGGCCTTGGCCATTAGGCATGTTGCAAGATGAGTTTTCTCTCTTGAGAAATCAACCACGTAAAGGTTGTCTTCAACATGCCCAACAAAGACCACTTTGAGATTGCTTCTCTTAAAGACGGTCACATGGAATTCACCAAAATGTGAATCATATCCGGCACGAGCCAATTGAATAGTTGAAAGTAAATTGTAGTGAAGGGATTGGACAAGCATGACATTTGAAAGTGACGAATCATTAGAGATTACTACCTTGCCCAAACCCAATACCTTGCCCTTGCTATTTTCACCAAAAGAGATGTTCGAAGAGGCCTTGAGTGAATCAACGAACTCCACAAGCATCTCCCTTTCTCCGGTCATATGATTGGTGCAACCACTATTGATCAACCATTGAGTTCCACCGGAGACATAGTCCTACAAGAATCAAGCTTTGGTTATAGGTACCCATTTTGCAATGGGTCCTGGTGAGTTAGCAACAAGGGTCTTGGGGACCCAGATGGTCCAAGCATAATCATCATAGTTAGTCCCAACAAATTTTGCAAAGGTATAGCCATCATCTCCTCTCATGAGGACATAAGATGGATTGTTCTTGCCGGCAAAATTCTTGAGAGTGGCCTTGTCCCTAGTGACCTTGCCACTCCCAACACCCTCCTTCTAATTCTCCTTCTCCTTGTGCCCTTCTTGCAGAAACACTACCTTTTGGGGAAGGGAAGGAGTCGGACCGATCTTCTTCTTGTTCTTCTTCTTCTTTTTCTTACCATTCTTGGTTGCGGGATCAAACCCAACTCCCTCCTTGGCAACACACTCCTTTTGGTTCCTCAAGAGGTCGTTTAGGTTTTTCTCCCCTTGGATGCATGATACAAGCCCTTTCTCAATTTGGGCCTTCAACTTCTTATTCTCCTCTTGAAGGGAGGCACAATCATGAACAAAGTTAGTCGTACAAGCATCATCATTTAAATCTATATGAGGTACGAAAGTGAGAGCTTTAATGGTTGTCGCTTTTAGTTGGGCATAAGACTCGGTGAGGGCCATGAGGTCACCTTTGACAACCTTGGAACTAATCACAAGGAACTCATGCTCCTCAACAAGTCTTGTATGGTCAACTAGAAGCTTTTCAACTCTAACATTAAGAGCATCTTTGTTCTCAAGAGCAAGTTGCAAAGCATCGTTGGTTTTAACAAAGTCAATTTGATGAGCAGATAAGGCTTCCTCAAGTGATGCTCTCATGACACTCTCTTCATTAAGTTCATGCTTGAGGAGATCAACTCTCTCTTTTTCCTCTATAAGGAGGTTTTCAACGTTCTCAATAAAGTCATCGCGTTCGGCAAGTGACTTAAGGACATCGCCAAAACGAGCACGAGCTTCACCATGAAGAGTTTTCATGAAAGCCATTAAGGATTCCTCATGATTATCCACGCCCTCCTCACACTCATCCTCCACTATCTCACATGAGATATTGGGAGTGTAGTTGTCGGGTTTCTTGGATTTGGACTTAGTTTTTACCTCTTTGGCCATGAGGTACCGATGAGTGAATGGCTTGTCCTCATTTGGAGAGTCGAAGAGGCCGGTGGTGGAGGAGGAGGTAGTGGCATGCATGGCAAAGGCGGCCGTCCCCACTTGATCATCATCACCGTCATCTTCGTCTCCATACATGTATTCTTCATGAACAAGTTCCTTGTCATCCTTTCTCTTTGCAAACTTGGTGAACTTCTTCTTCTTAAGCACAAGCCTCTCAGACTTGTCTTCACGTCTCTCATACGGACAATCATGAACAAAGTGTCTTGGGCTATCACAATTGTAGCATTTCCTTCGCCCAAAGGATCTTCCTTGAATTTTTTTTCCTTTGTTTGCCATGGTCCCAGAGTACTTCTTGACTAAGAGAGCCAAGTCTTCTGCAAAATCATTTGCTGGGCACGAGGTGTCATTGTCCTCCTCACATATCTCTTCACTCACTTATTCCTCCCTTGAGGGTTGGCTTACCACTTTCTTGGCCTTCAAAGCAAGATTAGAGTTCTTGGTTGCTTGAGCTATTGCAAATGTTTTCTTGGACTTGGTTTCCAAAAGAACATGGGTAGAGAAAGTGGAGACAACTTGAGCCGCGGTCAACTTGTGATAGTCCGGACGTTGATGAACCATCATGACCATGGTATGTTCCGTGGGAACCATAGAATCTATGAACTTGTGCTTGATGAAATCATCATTTGCCCAAGTGCACCCAAAGGTTCTCAAGTTGATCACAAGGGACTTCAACCTTCGGTAAACCTCTTCCGCGGACTCACCCTCATTCCTCACAAAGAGATTGACTTCTTGCTTGAGCAAAGCCAACCGAGATCTTCGAATTGCTTCATCTCCTTCAAGAGCCTCATCAAGGAAATCCTAAATTTCCTTTGCGGTTTTGAGAAGAGCAATGGAGTCACTATAGTCTTCAGTCACAGCTTTGCGAAGCATGTTGTGTGCGGTTGCATTGAGTTGGCCATCAACCGCTTCCCTTGGAGTGAGATTCATTGGGTCCTTGGGGTTGATTCCATTGACCACAATCCACCACAATTGAGTTGAAGCACTGCGCATGTGAGACTCCATATCTAGCTTCCACTTAGCAAACACATTAGCTTTCAAAGGGAGCGGAGGCCCAACAGGATTAATGCGAGGATGCCCGTGCTGCCGCTGCTGCCTCCCATGCAGGCTACACCCATGGTTGGATCTTCATCTTCTTGTCCTTCCGTTTGCTTAAAGCCCGGAGACCGCCCTCCAACGAGGGCGCGAGGAAGTGTTGTGTCGGTCTGTCCAGCGACGGCTAGGTTAGGAGCAAACCAGACTGGAGGCTGGAGCGAATGAATTGGGATTTTTCCTGCTGTCGATCGATATGTTGCAAAGGTTGAGGATAGTAAAAGGGTTCCACGGTATTGTACTTGGCGACTTGAGTACGAGCCGGAGAAGCAAGAGGTTCCCTCGAGTCCTCCGCATCATGAACAGCATTTGGATCAAACGAGTTTGATGCGGAGGTTGATGGCTTCAAGCGAGCATCAATTTCCTCCTTGACCGAGGACCGAACTTCTTTCATGATAGAGGCTTTGAGGTCCGCAAACATTGAAAGAATATCGACCGCGGTCAAAGGGGCACCCGGGTCAGGAGGAGCGGTGGGAGAAACGACCGGGGCAACAAGTGCCTCGTTCGCGGCGGGGGGTAGGTTTTGACCATCCCCCACAACAGGTGTGTCACCTCCCTCATTCCCTAGATCGACCATATCCTCTAAGGTTGTAAAACCTTATATTAGAGCACGAGGCTCTGATACCAATTGAAAGGATTGATACGGTCAACTAGAGGGGGGTGAATAGGAGACTACAAATTTTAATCTTTCTTGTCGTTTTTAAGGCTTCGTGGATAAATAGCGTTCACTAGATAAGCAACTAGGTGAATGCAACCTATATGACAAACAAGCTCCAAGAGAAATAAGCTAGGTAACAAACTAAATAGCACACCAACAAGCATACAACGACAAAGTGAGGTGCGGGAGGAATTAACCACAAGTGAGACGAGGACGCGGATTTTATCCCGAAGTTCACTCTTCCTTGGGGAAGAGCTACTCTCTGTTTGGAGCGGTGCCGGAGCCAAAGCTTGCGGAATGCCACCGAAGGCTCACCGTAATCTCCTTCGAGTCACCCCCAACGGATGAGCCTCGAATCACTCGGGGTTGGTCTTGAAGGCGACCACCACACCTTTACAAACTTCTCCGGAGCACACCACAAGCAAGGAAGCTTTCGGAGGAACCTCTAGCCGCCTAGGAGCCCAAGCTCCAAGAGTAACAAGTCAATGGGGAAGAAATGTTGCGGGGAACGCGATTTGGTTTGGTCAAGATGTAGATCGGGTCTTGCTCTCTCAATCCCCAAAGTTTCAACAAGTTTGGGTGGAGGGATTGAGAGTATTGAGCAAAATGGGGTGTAGCAATGGTGGAGCTCAACAATACATTAGGGTTGAGGGTTGGAGGTGGAAGAAGGGCATATATATAGTGTTCTTGGCCGGTGTGGATTTCTGCCTGTTGGACCCCGTGCGCACACGCTAAGTCAGCCCCGTGCGCATGGGGTACTAAGAGACTTCCACACCACCCTGTGCGCACGGGGGTCAAAAGACCCCGTGTGCATGGGGTACTCAGAGAGTTTCACACCACCCCGTGCGCACAGGGGTCAAAAGACCCCGTTCGCATGGGGTACTCAGAGAGTTACGCAGTACCCCGTGCGCACGGGGGTCAAAAGACCCCATGCGCACGGGGTACCCAGTAACTTTCTGTTGCAAGCTTTCTGAGTACCACATCACACACACTAGATTCTTTAAGTGGTCGGAGTGGGAAGGACAAGAGAGAAAGGTTTGGCAATGGCATTCCCACATGACTTTCATCCACACAGACCCCTCTTAATAGTGCGGTCTTTCCTACGACTCGAAGCAAACCAAAACTAAAAACCTTCGAAGCGTCGAAAGACCACGCCTTTGCCCTTTTTGGAATGGGGGGTCGCACATCTCCATTGTGGGCACTTAGAACCAATATCCTAAGATAAAATTTAGCAACCGATATTAGTTCAACTAACCACATTGTCATCACACCAAAATATAGCATAAGTGCCACTTGCACTTTCAATGATGATGATGTTGAGGACGCCGACAGGGCAGGCAATGATGACACGGGGCAAGACAAAGAGATAATCTATAATGGTGGCGGGGAAGAGGCCGGACATGGCGGAGGTGAAGGGGCCGGACATGGCGGCGAAGAGAACGACATGGACTCCACGCAGCAGAGTTCGTCGGTACTAAGTTCAATCATGCGGGACCCTCATGTTCAAGCATTGCTTCGCAAGGAGACAAGTACTGAGAGAGCTGCTTCTAGAGAGGAGGCTAAGCTGGAGCAACTGGTGGTAGACTCGAACAATCCATTGTATGATGGTTGCAATCCTGAGGGGACCCGCTTGAGTTTCACGCTCCAACTCCCGAAGACGAAGGCTAAAAACAAATGGACCGACACTAGCCTCGATGAGCATCTCAAGTACCTAAAGGATGTTCTTCCCGTGGGGAATCTATGTCCTACTAGTGTTGATGAGGCCAAGAAGAGCGTGTGCCCTCTTGATCTGCCACACGTTAGATACCATGCATGCATCTATTGCATAATTTATCGGAAGGAGCACGCGGAAAAAACAAGTTGTCCGGTGTGCAATGCTTCTCAATACAAGAAGGCCGGGAAGAAATGTCCCCAGAAAGTTGTATGGTACTTACAGATCACTCCCCGTCTCCAGCGGTATTTTGTAGATCCCAAGGAAGCAAAGCTAATGCGCTGGCACGCGAAGAGGAAGAAGACCGACGATGGAGATGATCTGAAGCTGAGACGCGTCAAGGATAGAAGCCAGTGGAGAGCGTTGAACAGCTTCTATCGGTATTTCGAATGTGATGCCAGGAACATCGTGCTCGGCACGTGTACCGTTGGCATGAATCCGTTTGGCAACCAGAACACCAACCATAGCACATGGCCCGTGTTTGTCTGGACGTACAACCTCCCCCCTGGTTGTGCATGAAGTCGAAGTACATTCACATGAGCATGCTTATTAAAGGGCCGAAACAACCAGGAAATAATATTAATTTGCATCTAGGGCTACTTCAAGAGGAGTTAGACATGTTATGGAAAACACTGGCCAAGACATGGGACGCCAGCAAAGCTGAGTATTTCTACATGAGAGCCGCGCTGATCACGACGGTGCATGACTATCTCGGTTACGGATATGTCGCAGGCCAGGTGTGCCATGGATATTGTGGATGCACACGGTGCATGGATGATACGATGTCTCAGCAGCTAACGTCAAGGAAACATGGCGGGTCTGAGAAAATCGTGTACATGGGGCACCGAAGATGGCTCAAACAGGATGACCCGTGGAGAAACCATGGAGATCTATTCAATGGTCAAGCTGAGCATCGAGGACCTCCATGTAAGCGGAGTGGTGCTGAAATCGATGAGCAGTTGAAAAACTGGAAGGAGTGCCCCGCGCCGGGAAAGACGATGAGAAAGGCGCCGGAGCCGCTGCTGAAGGTATGGAAGACGAGGTATGTGTTCTGGGACTTGGAGCACTGGCACAAACTCGATACACTCATTGCCTTGATCAAATGCATATCTGTAAGAATGTCCTTGAGAGCTTGCTCGCAACACTGATGAACATGCCAGATAAGACCAAGGATGGGCTGAAGGCAAGAAAAGACTTGCAAGATTTGAAAATCAGGGAAGATCTGCACATGCTGCCCCATAAAATGTCAGACGAGACAGAGACGGAGATAGAGGCACGGGAGAAGAAGGGCAAGAAAATAAAGAAAGAGGATTATTGCCCCCCCCTTCTTGCTTCACCTTAAGTCAGGCTGAGATCGATCAATTCTTTAAGTGCCTTAGCGGAGTCAAAGTTAGTTCCGGTTACTGTGGCAAGATAAGCAGATATCTAGACACGGACAAGAAAAGGTTCAGCGGGATGAAGTCCCATGATTGTCATGTGATGATGACACAAATACTACCTGTTGCCCTTAGAGGGATAATGGACAAGCACGTCCGTGACACGCCTATTGGTCTCCGCAACTTTTTTGATGTCATCTCTCGAAAGCCGATCAGTGTGAAGTAGCTCTGAAGGCTTCGGGAAGAGATCGTTGTGATACTGAATGAGCTTGAGATGTACTTCCCGCACGCGTTCTTTGACATGATGGTGCATCTATGTGTCCATATTGTGGATGAAATAATAGACCTGGGGCCGTCATTCCTGCACAACATGATGCCGTTTGAGAGGATGAATGGGATCATCAAAGGATTCGTTCGTAACATGTCCCGTCCGGATGGAAGCATCGTCCAGGGCTATGCGACACAAGAGTGCATCTCTTTCTGCGAGAATTTTCTATATGGCGTAGACCAGCCGCTTGTTGTTAGTGTTGGTTTGCCCGTTAACAAGCATGATGGGAGGCTCGAAGGAGAAGGTCACTGCAACGATCGCAGGGAACTACACGTGGCATACTCACATCGACGCAGCGACTTTGACAAAGTAAACTTGGTAGTGCTACAACACCTAGATGAGGTAGATCCTTTCGTGGCACTACACAAAGAAATTATCGCAAAGAAGTATCGTGATCGGGGGGTATGCAGGACGGACGCCGAAGTTACTAGAGAGCACAACTCCACTTTCCTGCATTGGTTCAAAGAGCATGTTATTGCTAATCCCCCGGAGGAGGGCTCTAAGGACGGATTGCTCATATACGCCTTAGCACATGGCCCCTCGCCCAAACCTCGTAACCTATCAGGCATATGATATCAACAGATATACGTTCTACACGGAGGCCAAAGATATGGACAGCGATGATCAGAACTCAGGGGTGACGATGGAATGCATGACCGGCTGCAACAATGGTGCAACTAAATGATTTTATGGAAGGGTCGAGGAGATCTGGGAGCTTGACTACTCTGGACTGCACAACACGATGATGTTCCATGTCAGATGGGCTAAGAATGTCGAAAGAGAAAACCAGATTTTCACTACCATGACTATACCCGACGCCAAGAGCGCTACCATGAACGCTATCGCAAAAAATGAGCCATGGGTACACGCTAAGCACGTGACACAATGCTTCTTCAACGAACAAGAAGGGAAAGAAGCTGACTCAAAAATGAAAACGTCAACACTGAGGAACCGTATGTTATCGGTCAAATGATGTTATATATATATATATATATATATATATATATATATATATATATATGTTCCTATTTTGTATACACACTTAGCCATTATTATGCATGGGTCCAATGATGTAATATATATGTTCCTATTTTGTATACATATTTAACCGTCAAATGATGCAATATATATCGCCTTCCCTTCATTCACCGCTCTCAGAAAAAAAAAGTGACAGAAAATAAAGGAAAAGAAAAAGGAAAACTGGTTATAGTAGTAGCGGTTTACTGAAAAAGAGCTACAGCTAGTCAAGGTAGCAGTAGCGGTTTTCGTAAAAACCGCTATAGCTACCTGTATTAGTAGTAGCGCGTTTGGTCTAAACGCGCTACTACTACGTCCACTTAAACCCAAAATCCTCCCTCTCTCTGCTTCATCCCGCCTCTTTTCCCCCCAAATCCCCACTCTCTCTTCCCCCGTTGCACCGCCACGCCCTGGCTCTCGCCCCCGACCCCGGCGCTCGCCCCCGACTCAGCCCTCGCCCCCGACCCCGGCGCTTGCCCCCAACCCCGGCGCTCGTCCCCGACCCTGACACGCCACGCCTCCCTCCTCTGCTTCCTCCCCTCCCAACCTCGGCCGTCGCCGGGCCTGCCTCCTCGCCCATGCACCCTCTATAACCCCCCCCTCTCTGCTAGCTAGGGTTCTTTGGTTAATTTACTTACGTTTTAGTTAGGGCAGTAGGTTAATTAGGTTATCTGTTTAGTTATGAATTTAGCTAAGTTGAATTTATATGCAAATTTAGGTAGGCTGAATTTATATGCAAATTTGAACTGGACATGTGATATGTGGACATGTCATGTTTGGAATTTGGACATGTCATTTGGACATGTGATGTTTTGGTTCAATTTTGGTAAATGATCCGAGTGGCCTATGTTACGCCGGAATGTTGATTCATTTCCGTTCCGGTGAATTTCAGGCGCTCGATATGTCCATTTTTTAGCAAAGGTCATGCCGAAATTTTCCGTGAATTTTGGCATGATTTGTGCTAGATAGTAGGCATATCAAGTGCTGGCACATAGATTTCTTTTTTATGTCATTTCTCATTTTTTTCATACTTTTAGAAATAAACGAGGAGACTTAATCATAGGAAACATGTCGAACAACGAAGAAACTGGGCCTTCTGACCAAGATGTAGATGAGATGGATTATGAGGGTGAACAAGAGTACCTCGACTATTTGACTGCTAAGCAAGGTTTGCAGGTCGGCCTCAATGATGGTACTGACGCCAACATCGACACTAACGGCGCCGGCACTGATGGCGGCACCGAGACCGGCGGGGAAGGTACTGGCGAGGAAGATACCGGCGGGGAAGGTACCGGTGCCGATGCCACTACTGAAAAGAAGCATAAGAAGCAGAGGATACAAAAACCTAACAAGCTAGGGATTGGACGACTAGTGATCACAAAGATGGCACCTGGCAAGTTTGAGCCATTAGAGCCGGAAGAACCTCGCAAGTGCTACGGGAACCAAGTAGGATGCATCCTACGGGAATGTGCAAGCATCAACGACGATGACATAAGGAGTAAAGAACATTTGACATAGTTGCTCCTAACGAAGTTGCACAAGAGATTCAAGTTCCCCGACCGGGATGATAACATAGAACAACCGTGGGATGATCCAAAGATGAAAAAGATTAACAATCACGCCATGGGCATGTTCAGCAATGATTTGGCCTCCTGGAAAGGGAGGGTGAAACGGGCTATTGAGGTTGAGGAACCCCTATCCAAGATTCTGGAGAAAAATCTGACACTTACGGAAGAGGAGTTCGAAAAGTTCACGGACACTTGCGCTACCGAGGCAGCCAAGGCTAAGGCTGCGAAATTCAAGAGCCTTCAGCAAAGGAACACGGGGAAGCATCTCCTCGGAAGCCGTGGCCTCCTTGGTAAAAGGCCCATATGGGATAAGGAGGACGCGGAACGTGAAGCCGCGGGTCTCCTAGACCCCTTCGCGAAGTTCACCAACCCCTTGGAGCGTGACTTCATCAGGTCCCGCTACAAGTGGGACAAGGAAAAAAAGGTTTTTTACACGTACCATATCACGAGGAAATTGATTAGACTACTTGTAATTATTCTTTTAGCACCTTACATTTAGCTCCATATCTAGTCGACTACACATTCCTAAACGGTTCACGCTCCTTCTGCAGGAGAAGCAACACCAGCTTGCAGCCGAAAGCCCTACTTCTCCGATGAAGCCCAAGTGGGACACCCCTCTCAACCGGGCCTTGAACGAATTTAAGGGACTCCCTTTGGGCCAACGACCGCAATATGGTCGTGTGCACGGCGCTGGAGATGGCGCCACGTGGAAGGTGTTTTACAACGAGGGCCTAGAGGCCAAGAAGCAGAAAAAGAAGTTTAGTCAGGGGGACATCGACACGAAGGTGAAGCTTGTGGTCGAGAAAAAAGTAGCTGAGGACACGGGAAAAACAGCTAAGGAGAAAATGAGTTGCTATAGTAGGCAGTCAATGCAGCTGTAACTGCCTGGAGAAATGATTTTGCTACTACCTTTGTTCCAGCTATCATCAACTGGACGAAGGAAAATCCAGACAAGATGGTACATGATTTCCCGATGCCCAGTTTCGTCGGGACCAACTCCATGAACAACAACAACACCGCACCATCACTTGCTCACGCAACCGGGCCTCCTCTCATAGTCGCTCCCGCTCATAGCAGCCCATCCTCAGTCTCTGGCGTGCTAGGTGGACCTTCGTCTTTGGTGAGCTCGACGCCATCACGATAATTACATGTCGCACCAACATATATATATATATATATGTAGAATATTCCATTTTTGTTGCCTTTCAGATGTTTTACGCCACAGACATATGTGTTTGCAGGGCGAAGAAACCCTATGCACCATACTCTACTTGATCAAAGGCCAGAAGGTGGACGTGGGAAAGGTGATGATATTGAACCCCTTGAAACCAATGTTCCACAACCAGCCGATCCCCGTTGGGCACTTTAGGGTTAGCTTGTCCAGTGTGAACTCGGGGCATGAGGCTTTGCCTCCTCCAGTACAACATGTGGGAGAGGACGACGAGACCCCTCCGCGGATTGGAAGCTGCAAGGGTTGGGTGCTGCTATGGCCAAAGAATCTTATTCATCTGGAGCCGGCCGAGAGCACACCAATAACCACAAATCAACAAGCATGTGCGGAGACCACCACCCCGCCTACGCAATTACCAGCTCCTGTAGTGTCGGGTGAGAGCGACGGACGACATGATGAAGGGGGTGCAATAGTACTGGCTGCTGTAATCGGTCCTATAGAACAGAGAATGGATGATGAGACGGAGGTCGACCCTATGGGTTTCCTCAATACAAACGCATATGACTGTGACATAGATATGATGAGTCAACCATATGACGAATCGGGCTATCAGCATGCTAATGAGGATATGGATGATATGCCCGGGCATGAAGGTCGTTGGAAGGATTGCAAAAAGTCTCTCTTCATGAATTCCTCACAGGACACGCCTGAAGATGCCGCCTCAACACATGCTCAACTAGCCGGGGGTCGTACAGTGCTTAGCCGGGAACCCTGGGGCAGGGGTTAAGGAAGGGTCTGGAAGGTGTGCCCAAGAAAAAGGAGAGGAAGAGATCGGGGAAGATAACTGCCTCCAAACAAGCCAGAGCACATAGCAGCCAGACGATGGATTCTGAAGAACGTGTACTTGTGAAAGGTGCGGCCATGTTCCATCTCACGGGCGAGCCGATGCTACCGCCGAAACCGCTGGAGGCACTATTAGGGGATCTCAGGAGACTGCACGACCATGTGTTGTCGACTGAGAAAAGCCTACTAGCCTCAAAGGATCCAGGATATCCGACATACGCGGCTCGTGTGCCTGAGGGGAAGTGCTACGTCGACACACGGCCCACGGAGGTGTTCTTCCTGCGGTTTGACCATATCTTTGAGATGTTTCTGACAAGGCGGCTCAATTTTACAATCATCCGCCTTTTTGTGCTACATATGAGCTCCGTCATGAAGAGTGAAGAAGTCTCGCAAATCTGTGTGGCGGATCCGTACTACATGCACAAGTCTTTCTTGAGTCTCGGCGACTTTGAGCGTGAAACTGCTAGGGACTACCTCCAAAACTTCATGGTATAGAATAAGGACCACGAAATTGTCCTTGTGCCTTATCATCCAAAGTAAGTCAGTTCCGGACAACCCTTTCGTACATTTCAATCATTCCTTCTCGCTCATATGGAGAATAATTTAAGGTGTGTTTTCCCCGCAGCAACGGGCGCGCCGTCCGTAACGCTCTTTACCCGCAAGTCTCCCACGCCGTGTATTTTGACCCTTCCAGAGACTACGAGAAAAAGGACTACACCCACATAATGAATATTCTAGATGATGCTCTCCAAGGCTTCAGCATTAGAGGTGGCCACATGCAGATCAGAAAACAAATGACAAGAAGATGGGTTTTGTGCATAAAACTAACTTCTCCTGCATCCATGTCCCAAAACCAAGCAAGAAGGATGGATTCTACATCGTCCATCTCATGATTCAGTTCAACACGGATCACCAAAAGCTTCGCATGACAAGCATAAATGATGATCATATCCACAAGTAGCTAGAATCTCATGGAGAAGCGGATTATAAACTTAGAGATAACTTCTTTCGCATCCAAAGGGACATTGTGACGATCATCATGAAAGAAGTCATCGATGAGAAGGGGATGTTCCACCACGGCCCTATATCGCGAGCTGACGTCCGAACTCCCATAGGCATGCAACGTCTAGACCTCACGTCGTCCAAGAAGCTAGGGTCCATCATTGATGATATGGAAGGATGGAACTTCTAGTGATTAATGATGCCGATGATGATGATATGTGTCGGTTGAACTTGTATACTTTTTGTAGCAATGAAACTTTGTGATGTCCACGGTCCCTGTCGAACTTGCGTAACGCTACTTTGTTAGTTTGCGTATGATGACCTGCGTACCTCTAGCTAATTAGTTTGCATACTGTATGTTGCATCTAGTTGCTAACCCTTTCTTTTTCGTGTTGCTCTAGTATATTTTGTTGCATATGATTGTACATCCTCTTCATGAAGATGCATCTCTAACAGGTACCTAGTTTCTTGATGGCGAGATGGCAGTGCTATGTCATGTACAAAGGGAAGGTTCCGGGGGTGTACAGCGAGTGGCATGAGTGTCAGGCACAAGTGAATGGGTTCTCGGGCGCCAGCCATAAAGGCTTCAAAAGTAGACAAGAAGGAGAAGCTAGTTACTTGAGGTTCACGCTAGCGCGAGAGAGGACTCGTAACCGCCACCTCCTGCATAGTTCCGCTCTCACTCACAGTGATAGCTCTTCTCGCATATACCTTTGTTTAGATGGATGATGTTGTAGTTGCAAGTATTCGAGACTTGCATGTATTGCTATTTTCGAGATGATGAAAAGATACCACTTTGTCTTGGATGATGATTATGATGAGACTATTTGTATGTATATGCTATGATTACATTTGTGGTCTCGCGGGCATTTGTATGTGTATCATGATGACATTTGTATGTGTTAAAGATTCTTCTATAAAGCCTGTTCAAATACAAAACAAATATGCAGAAAAAAACTACTAAAATTAGCAGTAGCGAGTGGAGAAAAGTTAGCAGTAGCGTGATAGTAGTAGTAGCGCGCACAGGAGAAGCGCGCTATAGCTATTAGCAGTACCGAGCTCCCGGGAAGAACGCTGCTGCTACACTTGTATATCAGTAGCGCGGGCGCGCACGCGCTGCTGCTACGGGTTAGCTGTAGAACTTATTAGTAGCGCCGCCTCCCGCGCTACTGATTTACCTAGAACCCGCGCTGCTGCTAGGCTTTTCCCTAGTAGTGCATAGTAGTACTCTTTGTTTTGTTTAATCAAGAGCACTAGTCTTTAATCTGTTAGAGTAATGTTTAGGCCAGCTAGCTCTGTTTAATTGCTGAACTTGCTCAATTAAGAAGTGTGGGTGTGCTTTAGTCTCCTTTGTGTACCCAAATTATGCAATGACGTGGATGACCACTGTAACCAGGGAAATTGGAACCAATTTTTTTGACGTTCAAACTCATCACACACGGGTTAAGCTATCTGAATCGTTTGTGATGTTCACATATCATACACAGTTCTGAATAAGGGACCGTGTCTGCTGACACTTTGCATGCCAGTTTTTTCACTGAACCGATTCAAATTTTCGCCTTCCACGGAAATATCTACCTCCCCGCCCCCTCCACCTTACCAAAAGCCACATTTCCCATGTTTCCGCCTTCCTTTCCAAGTTGAAACCTTCACTCCTTGCTTGAAGCGCCGCCTCCTCGCCGATGACCCTCCTTCACACTGCTCGGCCTCGTCGATCTAGGCAGGTAATCCACACCCGACCCCCATCCTCCTCCTCCTTCCACATCCCACATGCCCCGACCATCGGAGCGACACCTTCCACCCAAATCACCGCCCCCTCCACCAAATAAGTGCCGCCCTAAGCCATGGTGCACGCAATATAGCCAGGAGCTCAAGGAGCATTTGGCAGCGGAGAAGCAAATCGTGGCCACACGCGTGGATGAGGTCGCGATGGCTGCCATTCGTGCCGACTCCCAGTTCTTGGAGGAGCACCTTGCCATTTTATAGCTACGCCGGTTAAGCATACTCGGTTTACCCATTGTGTGTGCTGCTCCTGCCTTTTCTTAACAAATTCTAGTGAATTGTGCTATCTAATTTTACCCTGCAATATGTTGCTCTAGTGTATATGTTCTATATGTCGTGCAGTGTGGTGCTCATTTATTAACTGTTTGGTTAATTAGTTGTCATCTTTAGTTAATTGTTTTGTTCAATTCTGCAAATGTGATGTTCAATTCTTCAAGCTACAATTTTGTATTGTCTTCCATGTGAGAAATAAATTGAATTTATCTTTACAAAATACATGAGAAACAAATACAATTGCTATATTTCCAAGTTGTCAAGCATTCTTGGTTTGGTTATACATTGTGCAATGTGGTGCTCAGTTAACATTTGGTTCATTTGTTGTGGTGTTTAGTTAACTGTTTGGTTCAATTCTGCAATGCGATGTTCAATAGTTGTGGGTGCATTCTGTTATTGTATACCATGTGAGAAGTAAATTGAATTTGGTTGTTCTAAATACATGAGAAATAAATACAATTGCTATAATTCCAAGTTGTTAAGCATGCTTGGTTTGGTTAACTGTCCGATCTTCTATTAGGAGTATGTTATATTGTGCAATGTGGTGCTTAGTTAACGTTTGGTTCATTTGTTGTGGTGTTTAGTTAACTGTTTGGTTCAATTTCTGCAATGTGATGTTCAATTGTTGTGGGTGCATTCTCTTATTGTATACCATGTGATGAATAAACTGAATTTGGTTGTAGTAAATACATGAGAAAAAATACAATTGCTATCGCTCCAAGTTGTTAAGCTTGCTTGGTTTAGTTAACTGTCTGATATTCTATTAGGAGTATGTTATATTGTGCAATGTGGTGCTCATTTAACGTTTGATTCATTTGTTGTGGTCTTTAGTTAACTGTTTGTTTTAGTTCTGCAATGCGATGTTCAATTGTTGTGGGTGCATTCTGTTATTGTATACCATGTGAGGAATAAATTGAATTTGGCTGTAGTAAATACAAGAGAAACAAATACAATTGTTATACCAAGTTGTTAAGCATGCTTGGTTTGGTTAACTGTCTGATCTTCTATTAGGAGTATTTATATTGTGCAATGTAGTGCTCAGTTAATGTTTGGTTCATTTGTTGTGGTGTTTAGTTAACTGCTTGGTTCAATTCTGCAATGCGATGCCCAATTATCGTGGGTAGAATTTTGTATTGTTGTGCACGTGAGGAATAAATCAAATTTGGCTGCACTTAATACATGAGAAACATATACAAGTGCTATATTTCCTAGTTCTTAATCATGCTTGGTTTGGATAAATGGGTTTTCCATGTGGCTTGAATTAATCTCATGAATCTACAATGTGCTTATTTTTCATCAACATATTTTATTGATAGCATGCAAACCCTTACTTAACCTGATGACCAACTACCTTATATGTGTTGCAGGGAAACAATAGGAAGCATTGAGGTTTACAAATCGAGGGGAGCTCTTGCTTATCACATACTTATCAAAGCGACGATGTTTTTCAATCTTATTATCATTTGTCGAAGCTTTGATCTATATGTTGTCATCAATTACCAAAAAGGGAGAGACTGAAAGTGCAACTATCCCTAGGTGGTTTTGGTAATTCATAAAAACATATAGCTCATTGAGCTAATGCTATTCCAAGAAAAATATTTCAGGAAAGCTCAATGAATGGCATGGCATGGATGATGAAAGTGGATCCCTCAAAATATTAAAGACAAAAGATTGGCTCAAGCTCAAAAGCTCAAGACTCTACATTTTACATTTTAGTGATCCAAGATCACATTGAGTCTATAGGAAAAGCCAATACTATCAAGGAGGGATGAGGTGTTGCTTAATGAGCCTCTTGCTTCAAGTGCTTAGTGATATGCTCCAAAAACCCTCAACTACTTTCTCACATCCACATATGACCTAAACCCAAAGTCAAAATCGGTCCTACCGATTCTTTCTATCCGGCGCCACCGAGTTCAAATGTCATAGCCACTGCCACAAACCCTAGGCAAATCGGTCTCACCGAGATGGGATTGAAATCTCTCTGTTTCCCTTCGTAACGTTTCGGTCTAACCGAAGTGAGCGATCGGTCCCACCGAGATTGCAATGTACACTCTCTGTTTCCCTTTCGTAACATTTCGGTCTCACCGAAAAGAGCGAATCGGTCCCACCGAGTTTACCTGACCAACTCTCTGGTTAGCTAGTTACCAAAATCGGTCTCACCGAGTTTGTGTAATCGGTCTCACCGAGATTACGTTATGCCCTAACCCTAACCATATCGGTCTTACCGAGTTGCATGTCGGTCCCACCGAAAATCCTAACGGTCACTAGGTTTACTGAATCGGTCCGACTGAGTTTGTTGATTCGGTCCCACCGAGTTTGGTAAATTGTGTGTAACGGTTAGATTTTGTGTGGAGGCTATATATACCCCTCCACCTCCTCTTCATTCGTGGAGAGAGCCATCAGAACAAACCTACACTTCCAACTTACCAGTTCTAAGAGAGAACCACCTACTCATGTGTTGAGGCCAAGATATTCCATTCCTACCATATGAATCTTGATCTCTAGCCTTCCCCAAGTTGCTTTCCACTCAAATCTTCTTTCCACCAGATCCAAATCCTATGAGAGAGAGAGTTGAGTGTTGGGGAGACTATCATTTGAAGCACAAGAGCAAGGAGTTCATCATCAACGCACCATTTGTTACTTCTTGGAGAGTGGTGTCTCCTAGATTGGCTAGGTGTCACTTGGGAGCCTCCGACAAGATTGTGGAGTTGAACCAAGGAGTTTGTAAGGGCAAGGAGATCGCCTACTTCATGAAGATCTACCGCTAGTGAGGAAAGTCCTTCATGGGCGACGGCCATGGTGGGATAGACAAGGTTGCTTCTTCTTGGACCCTTCGTGGGTGGAGCCCTCTATGGACTCGTGCAACCGTTACCCTTTGTGGGTTGAAGTCTCCATCAACGTGGATGTACGATAGCACCACCTATCGGAACCACGACAAAAACATCCGTGTCTCCAATTGCATTTGAATCCTCCAAACCCTTCCCTTTACATTCTTGCAAGTTGCATGCTTTAAATTCCGCTACTCATATACTCTTTGCATGCTTGCTTGAATTGTGTGAAGATTGCTTGACTTGTCCAAAGATAGCTAAAATCTGCCAAAGTCTAAAATTGGGAAAAGGTTAAGTTTTTAATTGGTCAAGTAATCTAATCACCCCCTCTCTAGACATACTTCAAGGTCCTACAAGTGGTATCAGAGCTTTGGTCTCCATTTTCTTTGATTTCCATAGCTTTTGGTGGTCATAGCCTTGGTTTCACAACCTAAGAGAGTATGGCGTCTAGCGAGGGAAGTTATCACCGTAGAGGTCCTTACTTTGATGGCACTAATTTTGCTAGTTGGAAGCATAAGATGAAAATGCATATTCTCGGACATAACCCCGCCATTTGGGCTATGTGTGTATTGGCTTACAAGGTGAATTCTTTGATGGGAGAGAACCGAACCGTGAAGCTAGCGTGGATGAATTGAAGATGCTGCAATACAACGCTCAAGCTTGTGATATCCTGTACAATGGCTTGTGCCCCGAAGAATTCAACAAAATCAGCCGTCTTGAGAATGCAAAGGAAATTTGGGATACTTTGATTGATATGCATGAAGGTACCGACTCTGTCAAGGAATCCAAGTTGGATGTGCTCCAAAGTTAGCTTGACAAGTTCAAAATGAAGGATGGTGAAGGTGTCACTGAAATGTACTCTAGGCTTGCTCTTATCACAAATGAGATTGCCGGCTTAGGAAGTGAAGAGATGACCGACAGATTCATCATCAAGAAGATCCTAAGAGCATTGGATGGAATGTGCACATTGATCCAAATGATGCCAAATTACAAAGATCTCAAGCCAACGGAAGTCATTGGAAGAATTGTTGCTCATGAGATGTCACTTAAGGATAAGGAGGAACTTCACAACAAGTCAAGTGGTGCTTACAGAACCTCATGTGAAGCCCCCACATCATCAAGTGAGAAACAAACCTTCAATGAAGAATTGAGCTTAATGGTGAAGAACTTCAACAAATTCTACAAGAGTAGAAGCAAAGAAAGAAGCTCTAAGTCAAGGTCCTACAATGACAAAAGATCTTCTAGTCGAGAGCGCAATTGCTATAGTTGTGGGAGACTCGGACACTATTCCAATGAGTGTACCGCACCCTACAAAAGAAGAGAAGATTCTCCAAAAAGAAGGAGTAGAAGAGAAGAATCACCACCAAGAGAGAGAAGGAGTAGAGATGATCGTTATGAACGAAGACCCTCATGGAGAAGCAAGGATTCGGAAAGGAAAGACAAGTCATCAAAGAGCTAAACAAAACGAAGACATCAAGCTCATGTTGGTGAATGGGTATCCGGCTCCGACTCTGACAATCACTCCGAGAAGCTATCACTCCGACTCCGAATATACTCAAGATGAAGGTGTTGCCGGTCTAGCACTTGTGTCAACCAACTCCTACGACATATTTGATTCACCAAATGAAGGAATTGGAAGATGCTTCATGGCCAAAGGTCCTAAGGTAACACACCCCGAGTATGTTGATTTTAATAGTGATGAAGATGACTTGTTAGGTGATGATGATTTACTTATTGACAACTCTAGTAATGAATACTATGATGAAACATCAATCAATCGTGCTAATCAAGATAAAACGAATGACAATGATAAGGAGAAGATTGAGCTTCTAACTAAAGAACTAAACACTCTCAAGTTAGCTCATGAAACTATCTTCAAAGATCATCGAGAACTTTTAAGGGCTCATGAGAAGTTACACTTTGAAAAGCTCAATCTTGAGCAAGAGCATGAGTTCTTAAAGGCAATCAATGATGATCTCCGTAAGAAAAGTTCTTCTTACATTGCCAAGCGTTTACTCTTATCTACTTACATGCCTCAAGTCAAGTCTAGTAACAAGAACAAGAAAGATTCTTCCTCTAGTAGTAACAATAATAATGCCAAATCCAATATTGTTGCTTCTAGTAGTTCTCTTGATTTCACTAATGATTCTCTTAGCCAAGTTACACTTCAGCAAGAAAATAGCTTATTGAAGGGAATTATAGAGAAAGGTGTATACAAGAGCCTTGCCGGAAGTAAGTAATTCGAGAAAATTGTACGCAAGCAAGGAAGGCACCGGAAGAATCAAGGTGTTGGTTTTGAACGAAAGTTCAATGCCAATGGAGTTGAGTGAGAAGAAGATCAATACCCCAAGACGAAGTTTGTTCCTCAACAAGAGAAGTATGATCCTACTTCCTTCAAGGTAACACAAGCACAAGATGATCTTCCACCACAAGACCACAAGAACAAAGGCAAGGACAAGCTTCAAGAGGAGATTGATGCATTTGAAGAAGCACCTAAGGCCTTGGTCAAGTGGGTTCCCAAGACTATGTCAAGTTCTACTTCATCAAGTACAACTACAACTCCAAGGATTCCCATCAAGATGATGTGGATCCCCAAGAAGAAGAACTAGAGAGTTCTTGAGGGTGACTCCGTTCACTCATATCATTATGGCAAGGACAAGTGCAATCAACTTCCATATCTTGCACTAGTTCAAGGAGTCACAAACCCTCATGTTGGTAAGGCAAGGGACAAGCTAACCTAATGTTTTCATGGACATCATCTTGTGTGTGCATCACTCTATGTCTATGGATATTCTTGTTTGTCCCTTGTGAGACTAACCCATGTAGGTATTGAAAGTGCAACTCACTCCAAAGGATTGCTCCAAATGATCTACATCAACATTGAGCATCCACATCTTCAACACCTACATGAAGTCATCATCGAAAAAACCCAAGGTTAGTTCATCCCTCTAAGGGGGGATATCACATCTAGGGGGAGCTTAACTCTAAGAATTGAGTCAAAGCAACTCTAATGATGTGAACGCATCAATGCATTATGTAAAAGTGGTAACCCCACTTGAGCTTAAACGATGAGTATGACCTATGATCAAATGTTCTCATTTGACTCCTAAGTCAATATACTCATATATAGATGACCTAGTCATTGCCAATTGTTTGATAGATGCTAGAATTGGTTGTGCATGCTTTGCCACATATTTCATTTGCCATTTTATTGTGTGAGCATGTTGGTTGCATATTGTACTCATTCGAGGACATCCACTTGTTGTTTTGATTGATTGGTTTCTTTTTCTTTTGCCAAGTGGATGGACAAGAATGCCTAAGAACCTTCTCTAGCTATCTATGCTTTTCTCGTCTCAAACTCTATTCATGCTACATCACAAAATTTGATCAAGTCAGATTCGAACCACTCCGTGTGAGGAACACTCGGAGTCCCCGATTTGTCATAGACTTAAACTTCCAAAACTTCTTTGTGCTTTTCGGTCTGACCGATTCTTCCATTTCAGTCATACCGAGATCACTAAGTCGATCTAGGTTTTCAATCTCGGTGCAACCGATTTGAACTTTTTGGTCACACCGAGTTATTGTAACTGTCAACAGTTATGCATCTCGGTGCCACCGAGTCGTTCCACTCGGTCACACCGACAGGTCGGGCTATATATTCACATGGGCAAAATTTTGGAAAACTTTCTCCAAACCTCTTCGCCCGGGCATAGCTCGCTCTGCCTTCTAGGTCTCCGGATCGTCGACTTCGTCGCCAGCCGCCTCCTGTCGCTGGTCTCCGCCGCCGTTAATGGATTTCATCTCCACCGTTGCCGCCGTAGCGAGTTCATCGCCGAACTAGGGTATGAACTCGATCACAGTTCTATCCTCGTCTGATTCTCAGCACATTGTGTTCATTATGATTCTTGCCACGATTGAAATACCTCTATCCAGTCAAAACAATCCTTAGAATAGATGCGTTTTGAAAATTTAGGGTTAGGTTTCTGCCGAAACCATCTCGGACCCACCGAGTTAAAAAACTCGGTCCCACCGATTCGGCTAACGCCATTGCTCTAGTAACTCTCGGTCTGACCGAGAATTGCTAATCGGTGTGACCGATTTTAGAACTTTGTGAAACCCTAGCAGTCTTGGTGCCACCGAACTGTGACTCGGTCTGATCGAGTTCACTAGTTTAGGTTCCAAAACTGCTTCGGTATCACCGAGTTTGAAAATCGGTTGATTCGAAATGCTTTCTGTGGAAAACTAAAACTAAGTTTTTGAATCATTCTTTTGCAAAAATCTCTGCATTTTGTGATGCTCATCCACTCTATCTCATCTATAACTATTCACAGGGTCAGCAGTTAGTGTTTGCATCGTGTCAGACCAAAGTGATAGTCAGAACAGGGAAGAAGAGCAGATTCACATGAGTGAGGGCACTAGTCCCTCTAGCACTTCAGATGATGGCAGCAGAAGCACTCCCAGCAATTTGCCCAAAGCTGCCACCAGGACAAGGAAGAAAAGAACCACAGACTCTGAGAATGAGGATTATGTGGCAGTAGAGGATGAGGCCACTTCTAAAAAGAAAGTTCTCAGAAAGGTGTATGGCACAGCTGCAACAATCAAGCCTGGCATGAAGATCAAGGTGCCTGCTAAGAGGACTCCCATGTCCAAAGCCAGAGCCTCCACTCAAGTACCTTTGGAATCTCAACCCAAAGAGGCTGCTGCAGAAGGGAAGAAGAAGGAAAGAAAGAGAGGGAGATGGTGCAAGAAAGTTGATCCAATGGCAGAATTTGAGAAGCATTCTTCTGATGAAGAAGAGGAAGAAGAGGTTGCTGCACCAGCACCCAAGGCAGAAAAGCTGATGTGTGATGCTATAAAGTCAGGGGCTGCAACATCAAAGCCCAAAGAAGCACCCAAAGCTGCCTCCAAGTCCAAGAATGCACCAAAGAGGAATACTAGGAGTATACCAGCTGCAGAGAAGAACAAGGCCCTAGTGCCTGAAACTGTTGCTGAGGAAGAAGAAGATGAAGAGCATGTGTTGAGAAAACTGAAGCCAAAGATTCCAGACCACAATGATGCTCATCCTGTGGCTGAGAACATGAAGCCGAGAAAGGATGCCGGACTCAGACAGTGGAGGTTGTCTGATCCCTATGCTATCAGGAGAAGGACTGTTGTTGACTACAGGTTCCACACTAAGGAACAGCAGGATTTCTATGAGAAAGTGTTGTTGGATAAGAAGCCTATATTGTGTGATATGAGGTGGGTCGACTGGACCTACATGAAGGAGAATGAGGAACACTATCCTGGAGTGCAAGACAGTTTCATTGCTTGTGGAGTTGCAGACTTTGTTGGGCAGAAGCTCACAAAGTGGAATGATGAGCTCATCATGCAATTCTACTCCATAGCACATTTCTATCCAGATGGCAGGATAGTGTGGATGTCTGAAGGTACAAGGTACCAATCAACTATTGAGGAATGGGCAAATCTGATCAATGCACCCAAGGAGCAGGAAGATGACTTGGATGTCTATGCCAAGAAGAAGATGGATCACAATTCCATGGCTCATATGCACAAGGAGATCCCAAATGCTGCAGTTGAGACACATAAATTTGGATCTGTACATTATCTTCTGTCAGGACTCCCAACGATCATCTGGATCCTCAGGCATACTCTATTTCCCAAGTCAGGTGACCACAACATGATAAGAGGCCATGCTATAAACTTGCTACACTTGTTTGATGTGCCACAGAAATTCAAGGTCATGAGCCTCATTGTTGAGACTATCAAGAGGACAGCAGCAGACCAGAAGAGAAGTTGTGGATATGCCCCACAAATTCAGGAGTTGATTAAATCAAAGATGGGCACAGGCACATACTTGCTGGACAAGGAACATTTTGCTATCTATCTAGAATTTGAGGACAACCAAGTGGTTATGGATGAAGATGAACCATCTTCTGTGCATGCTCAAGCCAAGAAGGAGAAGGCAAGGACATAGAAGGCTACCAAGGTGCCAACAATGGAAGAGGCATCTCAGTACTTTCTGAAAAGCAAACAGGATCAACTAGGCTACTTGATCGCATCCACTCTGAGGATTGAGAAGGGGCTGGCCACCTTGACTCAAAACCAGGAGAGCCTGGAGAGGATCATGGAGCAGAAGTTCTACAATTTAGATGTGAAGGTGACTGAGATCCAGTCTGTTGTTGAGCAGCTTCAAGATGACATGGAGGAGAGGAAAGGCAAGACAACCATAGATGCATTTGCCAGAGTGCCTAGAGCTCAGAGATCAGCTGCAGTGCCAGTGACAGACACCAGAGCCACTTCATCTGCACCAGCTACAGCTCCTACAGCTCCAATGCAACCAGCTTCATCACCCACACCTCCAGCTCCATCTACATCAACTAATGCTTTCGTCCTTGGCGTTCTATCTACACCACCACCTGAAGATCAAGCCTGAGAGTCGATCTAGTACTATGCATTTTCTATGAACTTTTTGGTAACTTGTTTCCAAAGGGGGAGAAAAATGTATAGATCATAGGCTTCGAGAGAGAGTGTTGCTTTTTGTTCTCTCTTGCTTTGGTGGTTAAACTTTATTTTCTTGTTTGAGATACTCTATGTCTGTGTGATACTTGATGATCATGTGGTTGATCATATGCTACATTTATGCTTGTTGGATGACATTATCTTACTTATCCTTATATGATCATTCACTTTGCTTGGTGATGAGTGCATGTATTCAATCTTTATTATTTTCAGCGCTCCACCAAGATGTATGTGACATGGAAGAGTAACCCATGAGCCTAATTCCTTGTGCATTTGCAGTCCAAAGCAAATCTTAAACTATGCACAAATTTAGGGGGAGCTCTTGCTTATCACATACTTATCAAAGCGACGATGTTTTCCAATCTTATTATCATTTGTCGAAGCTTTGATCTATATGTTGTCATCAATTACCAAAAAGGGGGAGATTGAAAGTGCAACTATCCCTAGGTGGTTTTGGTAATTCATAACAACATATAGCTCATTGAGCTAATGCTATTCCAAGACAAATATTTTAGGAAAGCTCAATGAATGGCATGGCATGGATGATGAAAGTGGATCCCTCAAAATATTAAAGACAAAGGATTGGCTCCAGCTCAGAAGCTCAAGACTCTACATTTTACATTTTAGTGATCCAAGATCACATTGAGTCTATAGGAAAAGCCAATACTATCAAGGAGGGATGAGGTGTTGCTTAATGAGCCTCTTGCTTCAAGTGCTTAGTGATATGCTCCAAAAACCCTCAACTACTTTCTCACATCCACATATGACCTAAACCCAAAGTCAAAATCGGTGCTACCGATTCTTTCTATCCGGCGCCACCGAGTTCAAATGTCATAGCCACACTGCCACAAACCCTAGGCAAATCGGTCTCACCGATAGGGATCTCGGTCTCACCGAGATGGTATTGAAATCTCTCTGTTCCCCTTCGTCACGTTTCGGTCTAACCGAAGTGAGCGATCGGTCCCACCGAGATTGCAATATAAACTCTCTGTTTCCCTTTTGTAACATTTCGGTCTCACCGAAAAGAGCGAATCGCTCCCACTGAGTTTACCTGACCAACTCTTTGGTTAGCTAATTACGAAAATCGGTCTCACCGAGTTTGTGTAATCGGTCTCACCAAGATTACGTTATGCCCTAACCCTAACCATATCGGTCTTACCGAGTTGCATGTCGGTCCCACTAAAAATCCTAACAGTCACTAGGTTTACTGAATCGGTCCGACCGAGTTTGTTGATTCGGTCCCACCAAGTTTGGTAAATTGTGTAGAACGGTTAGATTTTGTGTGGAGGCTATATATACCCCTCCACCTCCTCTTCATTCGTGGAGAGAGCCATCAGAACAAACCTACACTTCCAACTTACTAGTTCTAAGAGAGAACCACCTACTCATGTGTTGAGGCCAAGATATTCCATTCCTACCATATGAATCTTGATCTCTAGCCTTCCCCAAGTTGCTTTCCACTCAAATCTTCTTTCCACCAGATCCAAATCCTATGAGAGAGAGTTGAGTGTTGGGGAGACTATCATTTGAAGCACAAGAGCAAGGAGTTCATCATCAACGCACCATTTGTTACTTCTTGGAGAGTGGTGTCTCCTAGGTTGGCTAGGTGTCACTTGGGAGCCTCCGACAAGATTGTGGAGTTGAACCAAGGAGTTTGTAAAGGCAAGGAGATCGCCTACTTCGTGAAGATCTACCACTAGTGAGGCAAGTCCTTCGTGGGCGACGGCCATGGTGGGATAGACAAGGTTGCTTCTTCGTGAACCCTTCGTGGGTGGAGCCCTCCGTAAACTCGTGCAACCGTTACCCTTCATGGGTTAAAGTCTCCATCAATGTGGATGTACGATAGCACCACCTATCAGAACCACGACAAAAATATCTATTTCTCCAATTGCGTTTGAATCCTCCAAACCCTTTCCTTTACATTCTTGCAAGTTGCATGCTTTAAATTCCGCTGCTCATATACTCTTTGCATGCTTGCTTGAATTGTGTGAAGATTGCTTGACTTGTCCAAAGATAGCTAAAATCTGCCAAAGTCTAAAATTGGGAAAAGGTTAAGTTTTTAATTGGTCAAGTAGTCTAATCACCCCCCTCTAGACATACTTCAAGGTCCTACATGTGTCCATAAGAGTGGACTTCGAGCATGTTTAGCCAATGATTCGAAGAATGTGATCAAGAACTACTAGACAGATATGTTCGAACCTCAATTACTATGTTGTAGACTATTAGTCTTGTGAAGAAAACTATGTCGTGGATAGTGACATGATCGGTCGTCACCAGTAACTATGTTGTGGATAGTGACATGATCGGTTGTCACAAGTGTCACCAATAATCGATGATGATGCACAAGAGGATATGTCATTACATATTGTCTACATTAGCTTTAATTTTGGAGGTATAATCTTTATCCCCCCTCTATATTTGCTAGCCACTTGTACCCAAATCTATCTCCTCTTCCGATACAGTTGGAAGTAAGGCTAAAAGCACTCTTTTTTTCCTTTTTGTGAAGTCCATAAACCATACAAGAACACCTTAGATGGAAATTAAAATAACAAACAGGCCCAAGGGTATATTAACTCAGTTTATATGTGCCATCTCATGATATTGGGTAACTTGTGGGATATAGAAATGGGTTTTAAGTACTATAGGGAAGAGAGGTTGTAGAGAAGGCGGCTAAATGGCTCCCGAGCTCATCTGCTCCTGCGCATGGACAATAAAATCAAAAGAAATACTAGAAAAATCCAAAATAAATTTTGCATAGAAGATGGTCTAGTGCGTGAGGTTCATGCTAAATTTCAGCTCATTTGGATATCTGAGCAACTCTCAGCAAAAAAAAACAAACAAAATTTGGGTCTGTGAAAAAGTTTACTATTTTGCACTGTTCGGGACAGAATTTTTTATTTTTGCTGAGAGCAGCTCACATGTCAAGATGAATTGAAATTTCGCACGGACCTAACACACTAGAATATTTAAAAAAAAGTCAGGAATATGATTTTTTTTAGTATTTGTTTTGATTTTACTGTTCACCGAGATCAGATGAGCTCAGGAGCCGAAATGGATATTCGGGTTGTAGAAACAGATTTGCTTATCACATTTGATTTGGAGTGTAGTATTTGCTTATCAGATTTTATTTGAGAAAATGCTTATCAGATTTTTTTATATATATTTTTTTAGCAAAAGAAAATGCTTATCATATTTTGTGGAGAAATTTGCTCATTGTATTTGTTGGCCCAAAGTGTATTTTTTTGGGATCAAGCCCCAAGTTCTGTGCTCGAAAACCGAAACCACGGTCCATCACACCCACATACCGGGCCGGGCAGGGCCTCAGAATTTTGCGTAACCCCCGAGATAAAATCCATTCCGGTGGTACGCATGGCCGCAACAGTTCGTCACCCAGCTCCCAGCCCACCAAACCCGCCCCGGCGCCACCGTCCCCCGACCAGCGAAATCGCCTCCCTCCCTTTCGCCGCCTCGCTGCCCACGCCGCTGCTCTGCTCGGTCGAGTCCTCTTCCCTCGCCGCCTCCTGGTAAGCCTCGTCTCCTCCCCGCCTAATTCCGCGTCGCTGGGTGCGCGCGTGCTTGCCTGCCTGCTTGATCGCGTGTTGCTGGTGGGTTTCTCTCGGTTCCCGAATCGGATCCGCGCCGCTGCTCTTGTGTGTTTCTCCGACGGAATGCTCGGGTTCTTCATGTCTTGACGGCGGAGTTTTCCTTGTCCTCCGCTCCGCCGGCGTTCCCGGTTGCTTTTCCGCTGTAAGCTGCGAAGCTCTTGATGTTCGCTACCGGAATGTTCGATTTCCTCTCGTCTTGTTAGTGGAGTTTTTTTTTTTCTCTCGTTCTCCGATTTTTCGGGATTTTCGCTTCAGGAAAGTTATTGGCGCCGCTAACCCTTGATGGTTGCTGGGATTTTTGGTTTTGCTGGCTTCTTGATGGAGTTTTTTCTAGTCATCTCAAGTCTGGTTCAATCTCTAGTCCGTGATTTTTGGGGTTCAGAATTCACTGTACTCATCCTCGTTGTTTCTTACTAGTTTCCAGGCGACAGGCGTGATGGTAGAGGAGAAGAGGGAGAGGGCGGAGGAGGCGTCCGACAGCCCGCAGAAGTCGCCGCGCCTGGACCCGCTGGCCGCGGCTGGTCCTGGACGCAGCGCCGCGTCTGCGTCTCCGACGGGGTGGAGCGAGTGGCCATCATCCGAGGAAGCGGAGGCGGCAACCAGCAGCGACAGTACTGTCGACAGCGGGCGGTGCGACCACATACTTTCCGATCTGGATATGGTGGTACATGATCTCAAGGTCGCAAACAAGGTCCTCAAGGAGCCTCGGAAGTGCCAGCGTCGTAATTGCAAGACGACCTGGAAGGGAGCCAGTGAGGACGACCAAGGGATGATGAAGTGCATAGAGTGCGCCTATTTCTTCTGCTCTGGGTGGCCGGTGGACATAGAAAATCCGCAGGGACACGCCCGCTGGCACGCTGGCGAGCACCAGCATTGGGTTGCTCAGTGGTGCGATGAACCGAATTTGGGATACTGCTTCTTGTGTGCACACCCCATGAGACTCAGTGACTGGAGCGAAGATGACTATGCAGTGGCGGCCAGAAACGAAAAGGATCAGCAAATGCCGGGGGATAGCGTTGCAAAGGATGGCTGGGGAACAATGGCCGGCGTTGCAAAGGATGGCTGGGGAACAATGGCCAGCATTGCAAAGGAAGGGTGCGAGACGGGGGCCGAGAACCCGCAGAAACCCCCGCCCATGGACCTTCTGCTGCTTGCGTCTGCGGCTGAGAACACTCAGAAATATCCGCACCTGGACCTGCCTGCGTCCGAGGCATTGGTGTTGTCGAGCGAGTCGCCATCGACGGGGGAAGCGGAGGAGACCAGCGACTGCACATACGACATCGGGTCATGCGAGCACTTGTTCAAGGACAGGGAGGAGCTGGATGATATGGTGCGTGATATCAAGACCGCCGAGAAGCCCCCAGAGTGCGAGCATTTCCCATGCACTACCACCTGCACCTGGAGGGGAGCTGCTGCTGGGTTGATGGTGTGCACGGAGTGCACCTCTACTTTCTGCACCGGGGATAATGGGGACATGGAAAATCCGCAGGGACACGCCCGCTGGCACGCCACCAGGGACTACCATTGGGTTGCTCTGTGGTACAATGAACCGTATAAGGGCTACTGCTTCGAGTGTGGGCACGTTCTGAAGCTCGGTCAGGACAAGCTGAGCGATGATGAGTGGGCAACTGTGGCCAGAAATAAAAGGGATGAGCGGGCAATGTCAGCCAGCAATGGATGGGATGAGTGGGGAACAGTGGCCGAGAGTTATACAAAGGATTTGTGGGCAATAGTGACCGGCGATGATGCGTCTGGGTACTCTAATGGAAATGGCTGTGTTATCAGAGGGTTGCCAAATCTTGGAAACACATGCTACATGAATGCACTGCTGCAGTGTCTCCTTGCGCTCGGTGAGCTGAGGACAACGATTTTAGGACCGGGTGCTTGGCTGGGGAGAATTGGTCTGCACCTGAAGCAATTGTTTGTGGAGACAAGCAGCACAAATGATGCCAGACGCGCGCTGGATCCAGAGATGCTATTGAAAGATATGCGGGTATTTAATCCGCAGTTCAAGGGCTCTCTTATGCAGGATAGCCAAGAGTTTCTTACATCTTTGCGCAGTGCTTTGGAAGAGGAGACAAAGGACCTAAACAAATTGCATGGGGGCGCTGAGTTTCGTGCAATTGGCAATTCCATTTTTGGGGGCTGGTTGCGTCAGACCTTATACTGCATAAGTTGCCCAACTAAATCAGTTTTGGGTCTGCAATTCGATGAGCTCCAACTGGCGCTGCCATCAAAGGATTGTCCAGCCAGAAGTGTTACGTTACCACCAATGACCAGAAGCCGTGGATCTCCGACGAAGTCTCGTAAGGAACTATTCCAACAAACCGACAAGACTGATGGAGAAAAGATTCAAACAATTGCTGAAGGCGGTGATTCTCAGTTTCCTGGTTCAGAATTTGGAAATGAGGCCATAGAGAAAACACCCAAGCCTTTGCAAGTTGGTAAGTCTATGTGCTCCTCTAGCTAACTTAAAACATATAATGTGGATCAGGCCCACAGGTGTGGTATAGTGAGATCTAGTACCAGCTAGCTATTTTTCTGAACACAGAACAGATGACACTTTCCGGTATGGAGCTCCGGTAATAGCTAAGTAGAGAAAATTGTTAAGGACATTTTACATATGCATTAAAAAGTAGCAGCAAAGCGTTCGGGGTGGCTACGAAAAATTGGGCTGGATGTTTCAACAGTCTTAGCATGAAAAAAGTGTTTGGTATAGTGTCGTAGTTTAAATTGACATTTGAAGATAGCTCAGGGTCTTGAGTCCTTACCTTCATAAAATAAGTGTTACTAAAAATGGTTGGTTAACTTAAGCGTTTGTGGATATTGTCGAAAAAAGAGAGCTTAGAACGTGGTGGATAAAGATTCTTAAATGTGCAAAGGATGAGGGTTTCAGGTTGCATAATCTTGCCAATGCTGATGAAACTAAATACCTGTATGCTTGAATCTGCAGATTCTACTGAAGTGGAGGATGTTGCACACGGTCGTTTGCAGACTCAGAAAAATGATGTCCCACGAGAGATCATTGAAGTGCCAATAAAAGTTCTTGATTTCATTCCTAACTTGTTTGATGACACTGAACGAATGGATGAATCAATAGTAGATCCTCACGGTCCAGAAGATACTGGTCCACCTCCACTTGTTGATATAGAAGCCAAGGAGAACACTTACTCAGTAGAATTTACTACAGAAGACAAGGGGAGAGCTCAGAGCAGTGATATTACTGATGATGAGGCAGTACATATGAACTCTGTTGCATCACTCGAGGACTGCTTGACACTTCTTTGCTATTGTCCGATGGGATGGAAATGTGATAACTGTTCCAAGGTTGTTGAGCTGCCGAGAACAAATGGAAGTGAAAATGGTGAACCGATGATAGCAAGTACCAATGTAAACCCAACAGTTGAAGGAGACCAGACTGAATTATCAGACAGGAAAACATGCCCAAGTGAGCGATCTAATGATTTGAATAGCTTGTCGGTACATTACACCTCTCCAAGTAGACAAACACATGGTTCAGATGCACATCACCAAGTTATTCTTTCTGAAGACAGAATTAGTGAAGAAATCACTTCAGGGATGAGCTATGATGAAAAGAACTCGGCCTCTTGCAGCACTACCAATAAAAAATCTGAAAGTCACGAAGTTGGTCAGGAAGCTGCACCTAGTTCCTTTCCAACTGATAAGCAGACTGACCTGCTGAGTGCCCAGGATAGTCAGGATACCGGCGACCAAAATCTAGGCAGTGGGAAGCCGGTAAAGCTGGATGATCATAGTGCGCTACAAGTGGAAGAAAACCGAATTGAGCAGAAATATGAGACTGGTGGTTTTCAAATACAATTGATTACTAAGCTGCCACCTGTGTTAACCATTCAACTGAAGAGATTCACCAATGCTCTTTCTAAAGTGAGAGGACATGTGAGCTTTAAAGAGATTCTTCATGCAGGACCGTTCATGGACCCCAGGTACCGACTTCTGATAGTTCTATACAGCAATTTATAAGACTGTTCTTTTATGCCTATTCCATTAAGTCCTTACCTTTAGAAATCCAGCAACTATTTTGTGTCATAGTTTGCTTCTACAAAGCTTTAGGAGTATTCCTTCTCTACAAAAATAGGCATTGCAGGTTACAGAAATGAAGGTTTTGAACACAAAATATATGTCAGACTTCAGGAATTTATATGTAAGTTTGTAAACTATTTTATAGGTTCAGGTTCAGACTACAATTTTTTTCTTGGTTCAGACTAGCATTTCGTACTTGTCAGGACACGATAATTGCAAGCTTGACTGAATCGTCTGAAGGCATCAGCTTAATTTGAGTGTGTACTGACAGCCTGATATGGACCGTCACCAGAACCCTGTGCCATTGATTGAAACTGTTAATATTTCTTTTTTAGTATAGGATACCATATTGCAATATGTATCAGATGTCCAGGCTGTTGAGTATAAACTCTATTCACCTTGGCAGTGTATCAGTATCACTGACCAAGTTATGATTATATTATCATCACCTTGGTGTAGTGTATAAAATCTGTTTGAAGTTTGGATTGTTAAGTATAGTTCTGGTTTTAGACTTGCAATTGGATGGATATCATATATATACAAACCTAACATCTTTGAATGACCTGTTGAGAATTAGTATGAGCCTTTATTTCTAATAGTTATAATTAGTAAGTATGTAATCAGTCACTTGAGATACACCATATTGTTTTGTTAATCTGATAGAGCTTTCTTGTTAACAAATGTCCAGTTTGTTGTTTGAAGAAAGACATTGCATTGTTGGTATTCCAGCTTAATCTTCAGTTTCCTTGCATCTGATCTAGCTGTTTATTACTACTTTTTTTTACTCTTCAGTTCCGAGGACAAAGGTAACTCCAGCTATCGTCTAGTTGGTGTCATTGAGCACCGTGGCCACGCCTTGAGTATAGGGCACTACGTTGCTTATGTGAGGGCAGGTCGCAAGGAGCAGAGCAGTGGTTCTTCCTCATGGGTTTGCGCAAGCGATCGCGACATCAAGGAAGTCCCCCTACAAGAAGTTCTCGGGTGCGAGGCGTACATGCTTTTCTATGAGAGGATGGATGACCATGGTATATCTGGGAGCCTAGCCACCAACTAACCAGACCAGATGGACAATGAGAAAGGATGCACAAGTTTGATTATAGCAAGCATGGCAATTGCCAAGTGTAGATAGATACATAGAGTCGTCATCACGTCCAATTTTGTTGCTTTGGCTGAGTCATTGCAAGATTTTGCATTGGTTGCAGCATGTACATTGCAGGGTAGTCTTTTTCCTTTTTGTTGCGAATTGATTGCAGGGTAGTCAACTGGAAAGAATTCGGCTAGTGTTGTTAGGCAGATGTTCACGGAGGCGGACATTTGGTCTATGGGGACATATACACCCTATATGGATTCTTTTTAGTAAGTCAACAAAAAGTCAAATAATTCTGAAAATATTTTTGAAATAAACTTGACCTTCCATTGTACATGTGAGAAAAGTTTCACAAAAAGAAAACCCCCCTTTGACTTCTTTTCAAGAAAAGACAATTTTTTGGCCAAAATAGTGTGAATAGTGACCTATAATAGTAAATAAATTTCTTTTTTTCGGTGTGAAGTCAACGTTGTTTTTTTCCGTGAAAATTTATATAGTAGTGCAAAAGTAAGTCAAGTTTATTCTAAAAATAGTTCTTACCTGTTTTGACTTTTTGTTGAATTATTAAAAAAAAACTCATATAGGGTGTATCTACAACCAGGAACCAAAGTGTATTTCCCAGATGTTCACACTTGTTTATAACCAGTTCTCTGTCCATGAGAAACACGTCTATTTCTCCATCATCTGTCCTTTACATATTGAGAAAAAAGAACAACATTGACTGTGCAGGACAGTGGAAAACATGGAACATATCCAATTAATAACAGTTGTTGATTGTTCTCGACCTATTCTGGACGCGTGGATTATGTGTATCCGAGTAGCGAGTCTAGTAAGTCTGAATCCACGGGAAAACGAAATCTACAGTCAACTGCCATTTTGCATTTTCCAACCCATCATAGGAGCGGCTTCGCCTGTCATTGCTACTGTTTCTCTTAGTTGGAATTGTTACATTTTATTCAAATCACAAGAAAGAGGCAATCAGGAACCGATTGGTCGGCGAAGCTTAACAAAGGTCAACTACTACATAGAGACAACAACTACTAGTCATCAGCGATAGTGAAGCTGTCAGACACATAAGTTATTGCTTGGCAGATGAAACCGAGCCAATACGTTAGGCGGGCAAACTGAACGAGACCAAAACGGGTCAGACGTGGAGTGGCAATCTCCGAAGCTACGATAGAGTCGATACACATAGAACCAAGCTACCATAAAGTTTTTCTGTTTCTAACATGGACAATACTTTCACTCATTTAGGCCATCCTCTTTTTTCTCCCTGCAAAAAAAAAGTTGCTGCTTATAATTTTGTTTTGGATAAATTTATAGACAAGTTGCCTGCTTACAAAGCTAATATACTCTCTGATGCTGCTAGGCTTGAGCTGATTAGATCTGTTTTCTCTGCTATTCCTGTGTACTACATGACTAACATTTTGCAATAAATTTATAGCCAAACTCACTGCTATTATTATGAATTTTTGGTGCAAATGAATTAGAGAAAATAATTCTATAGAAGCCTTTGTCTTAGAGCTTGGTATAAGGAATTTGCAAGCCGTAATGAAAGTATGATTCGTGCAGCTTCTTGGAGACTTGCTAAAGCCCCCTCTTCTCATTTACACCTTGTGCTTAAATCCAAATATTTTCATGATGCCTCCATTTGGACTACAACTCCAAACACTCCCAAATCAGCATTCTGGTCCTCCATTTTCAAAATGATTTCTAAGCTCAAAGCTCATTCTTTCTACCAAATCACTCAAGGGAATATCTCTCTCTGGAGTACTCCTTTGTGTTCTCATTGGGCTACGGTTCATGATCAACTCATTATTCAGAGTCCTGGATACAAATATCCTTCTCTTGTTAAAGATCTTTGGCTCCCGGGACAGAAAGTCTAGAACAATAATCTCATTCGCTCTCTCTTTCAGCAGCCTTTAGCGGCTGCTACTATCCAAACTGAGATTATTAATGAAGATTGCCCTGACATGTCATGCTTGGATCTTACTCCTAATGGAATTTGTTCTTCCAAATCCACTTAAAAATTATGTTTGCGGGATATTCATGCCAATCCTAGGAATTCCCCTTCTTAAGTTTCCTTGCAGGTTAAAAATCTCCTCAAGATGATTTGGAAGCAAAAGCTTATGATTCCCAGAGTCCAAAATTTTGCTTGGAGGCATCTTCAGTAAGTTCTTCCCATAGGTTTGAGGGTTGGCCGCTTTTCTATACATATTTTTGAATTTTGTTGCAGATGTGGCCAACAGGAGAATGAGATACACCTCTGTTCTTTGTGATTTTGCTAGAGCAGCATT
Organism: Triticum dicoccoides; assembly: GCF_002162155.2. NCBI lineage: Eukaryota > Viridiplantae > Streptophyta > Magnoliopsida > Poales > Poaceae > Triticum > Triticum dicoccoides. The sequence continues at coordinate 229,089,135 of NC_041393.1, read as the reverse complement.
GTACTGCCATCCTTGGTATATTAGATCAGATGTTTTAGTTCAGAATCATTCCAATATGCGCAACATTATTCTGGCTTTGCTTAACATGAATCGTCCACATGCTTCTGCTTCAAACATTCTCAATTTTATGTGGTGCCTTTGGAAAGCAAGAAACGACTATCTTTTTGACAGGAAGAAGGCTCTCCCTCACCACACTAGTAGGAAAAAGCCAAGTAGCCGTGTTCCAAAAACTTGGTTACCGGCGCAGATCCTAGACGCCGGTAGTATAACACCAGTGATAAGTCTCACTAGCGGCGTTTGCTTCCAACGTCGGCGGTAATGTTTTACTACAGGCATGTGTGGGCCACGCCTGAGATAAATATGTTATTGTTGGCGTTAGACATACGTCAACACTATCCAGAGTGTTGGTATCAAAAATTGTGTTGCATCACATTACATTACAAAAATGCATTGCATATGAAATCACATGATATTACCTAACTACATTACAGATGAAATCACATTATATTACCTAATTAAAGGTCATTACCTATGAATTATCATTACATTACATAATTCCATTGCACTATATATAATCTAGCGCGTTTGCGGCAGTTGGATACCACGACCAATGTGTGGCGCACTCCAGATTAGAAGATCTGCCATACAGAAGAGTCCTAAAAGTGAAGCTAATCCCCGTGTGGTTTTGGTAATTCATAACAACATATATATCTCATTGAACTAATAGCCTTTCAAGTCATAGAATTCAGGAAGTTCAATGATTGGCATGGCAAGGACTAGTGATTGTGGACCCCTCAAAATGCTAAGGACATGGATTGGCAAAAGCTCAAGACTCTACATTTTTGGTTAAGTGATCCAACATCATATTGAGTCCATAGGAAAGCCAATACTATTAAAAGGGGATGAGGGTTTGATAATGATCAGTTTTCTCAAGTGCTTAGTGACATTGCTCCAAAACCCTCAGCCACTTTCTCTATCCAAATCTGTCCAAAACCCTACATTCCAACTCGGTCCCACCAAAACATACCTATCCGGACCCACCAAGTTCATCTGGACACTGCCATAGCCAAACCCTAACAAATCAGAGTCATCGATATGGTTCTCGGTCCCACCAGGATGGCTTGCCAACTCTCTATAACTTATTGCAATTATTTGGGTCTTATCGAGTTTTGCAGCCGGTCCCACCGAGATGGCTTGCCAAACCTTTTGTAACCTGTTGCAATTATTTCGGCCTTACCGAGTTCTGCAATTGGTGCTACCGAGATGGCTTGCCAACCTTTCCGTTGCCTTATTGATTCACTTCGATTCTGCTGAGTTGATGCAATCGGTGCCACCGAAATGAGGTTTGCCTTTGCCATTCCACATCGGTCCCTCCGAGATGTGTCCAGTCGATCCCACTAACACTCCCAACATTCATATCTTTTACACAGGTCAGTGCCACCGAGAATTCTAATCGATGCCACCGAGTTGAGTCAAAGGTGTGTAATGGTTGGATTTTGTGTGGAGGCTATATATACCCCTCCACCCCCTCTTACTTAGTAAGAGAGCCATCAGAATGTGCCTACACTTCCACTACTCATTTTCTTAGAGGGAACCACCTACTCATGTGTTGAGATCAAGAGATTCCATTCCTACCACTTGAACCTTGATTTCTAGCCTTTCCCAAGTTGCTTTCCACTAAAATCCTTCTTCCACCATAGCCAAATCTGTGTGTGTGAGAGAGAGTTGAGTGTTGGGGAGACTATCATTTGAAGCACAAGAGCAAGGAATTCATCATCATCACACCATCTATTATCTTTTGGTGAGTGGTGTCTCCTAGATTGATTAGGTGTCGCTTGGGAGCCTTCGACATGATGCGGAGTTGAACCAAGAAGTTTGTAGGGGCAAGGAGATCGCCTACTTCATGAAGATCTACGAGAGTGAGGCAAGTCCTTCATGGACGATAGCCATGGTGGGATAGACAAGGTTGCTTCTTCATGGACCCTTTGTGGGTGGAGCCCTTCGTGGACTCGCACAACCGTTACCCTTCGTGGGTTGAAGTCTCCATCAACGTGGATGTATGATAGCACCACCTATTGGAACCATGCCAGAAATCTTCATGTCCCCATTGTGTTTGCCTTCTCCAAACCCTTCCTTTACTTACATGTGCAACGTCTTACTTTGTGTTCGTATACTCTTAGAATTGCATGTGTAGGGTGTTGCTTGACTTTCTAGATTTGCTAAAATCTACCCACAACTAAAATTGGGAAAAGGTTAGGTTTTACTTGGTCAAGTAGTCTAATCATCCCCCTCTAGACATACTTTTGGTTCTACAAGTGGTAGCAGAGCTTCGGTCTCCATAGCCTTGGTTTCCATTGCTTTGGTCTCCATAGCATTGGTTTCACAACCTAGGAGAGTATGGCGTCCATATTTGATGGTACAATTTTTGCCAGTTGGAAGCATAAGATGAAAATGCATATTCTTGGTCATAACCCCGCCGTTTGGGCTGTTGTTCGTATTGGCTTGCAAGGTGAATTCTTTGAGGATGGTAGAGAATCAGATCATGAAGCAACCACAGAACAATTGAATATGTTTCAATACAATGCTCAAGCTTGTGATATTCTCTTCAATGGTTTGTGCCCCGAGGAGTTCAACAAAATCAGCTGCCTTGAGAATGCAAAGGAAATTTGGGATACTTTGGTTGATATGCATGAAGGTACTAAGTCCATCAAGGAATCCAAGTTGGATATGCTTCAAAATCAAATTGACAAGTTCAAGATGAAGGATGGTGAAGGAGTCATTGAAATGTACTCTAGGCTTGCTCTCATCACAAATGAGATTGTCGGCTTAGGAAGTTAAGAGATGGCCGACAAGTTCATCATCAAGAAGATCCTTATAGCCTTGGATGGAAAATATGATACCGTGTGCACATTGATCCAAATGATGCCCAATTACAAAGATCTGAAGCCCACAGAAGTCATTGGAAGAACTGTTGCTCATGAGATGTCACTCAAGGAGAAGGAGGAGCTCCACAACAAGTCAAGTGGTGCATACAAAGCTTCAAGTGATGCTCCTACAACATCAAGTGACAAGCTAGTCTCCAATGAGGAAATAAGTCTAATGGTGAAGAACTTCAACAAATTCTACAAGAGTCAAAGCAAAGATAGAAGCTCCAAGTCAAGGTCCTACAATGAGAAAAGATCTTCTAGTCGTGACCGTAATTGCTACAATTGTGGAAGACTCGGACACTATTCCAATGAGTGTACTACACCTCACAAGAAAAGAGAAGACTCACCTAGGAGGAAGAGTAGAAGAGATGAATCACCTCATAGAGAGAAGGAGTAGAGATGATCGTTATGAACAAAGACCCTCTCGAAGAAGCAAGGATTCAGAAAGGAAAGACAAGTCATCAAATAACTACACAAGAAGAATACATCAAGCTCATGTTGGTGAATGGGTTTCTGGCTCCGACTCCTACACCCACTCCGAGAGAAGTTATCACTCCGACTCCGACTATACTCAAGATCAAGGTGTTACCGGACTTGCTCTAGTATCATCCAACTCCCACGACATATTAAAGGAATTGGAAGATGCTTCATGGCTAAAGGCCCCAAGGTATCACACCCTGAGTATCTTGATTTCAATAGTGATGAGGATGATTTTCTAGGTGACAAAACTAGTGATGTGAGCTATAATGAAATTGCTATTAATCATGCTAATGAAGATGAAATGAATGACAATGATAAGAAGGAGGTTGAGAGTCTAACTAAAGAACTAAACAGTCTTAAGTTAGCTCATGAAACAACTCAAGAAGATCATAGAGAGCTCATAAGAACTCATGAGAAGCTACGCTTCGAGAAGCTAAATTTAGAGCAAGAGCATGAGTTTCTAAAAGCAATCAATGCTGCTCTTTGAAAGAAGAGTTCTTCTTACATTGCCAAACGTCTCCTCTTGTCTACTTACATGCCACAAGGTAAATCTAGTAACAAGAGTAAGAAAGGTTCTTCGTCTAGTAGTAACAATAACAATGCTAAATCCAATATTGTTGCTTCTAGTAGTTCTCTTGACTCCACTAATGATTCTCTTAGCCAAGTTACACTTGAGCAAGAAAATAGCTTATTGAAGGGAATTATAGAGAAAGGTGTTTACAAGAGTCTTGCCAGGAGTAAGCAATTTGAGGAAATTGTACACAAGCAAGGAAGGTACCAGAAGAATCAAGGTGTTGGTTTTGAATGAAAGTTGAATGCCAATGGAGTTGAGTGGGAACAAGATCAATACCCCAAGACAAAGTTTGTTCCCCATCAAGAGAAGTATGACACACTTCTTTTGAGGGGACACAAGCTCAAGGTGATCTTCCACCACAAGATCCCAAGCTAAAAGGCAAGGAAAAGCTTCAAGAAGAGATTGATTCATTTGAAGAAGCACCTCAAGCCTTGGTCAAGTGGGTGCCCAAGACTTCATCAAGTTCTAATTCATCAAGTTCGACTACAACTCCAAGGATTCCTATCAAGTTGATATATATTCGCGTCCCGTACGTTGAAAATTTCTTCAAACATCACATTACCACACCCCATTGCTGTTGTCGCCCCGGTCTCCAGATTGTCGTCTTCGTCTCCAGTGCGCCCTTGCTGCCAGACTCCATCGCCATCGACGGTAATCTTCTCCGTCGTTGCCGCCGTCGAGAATCTCCACCAAGTTAGGGTGAGATTCGACCCCCTCCGTGTTCTAAATTCTGATTCAATTCACAGATGGATTGCCATTACTCTTGCCACAGATTGCACTATTCATTCCTAGTATAAATTTGGTAGATTAGATTCGAGTAAAAAATTTAGGTTTAAGTTTTCGCAGAATGCATCTCGGACCGACCAATTTGAAATTCTCGGAGTCACCGATTTGGCTTTAGCCATTGCACTAGTACGTCTCAGTGCCATTGAGTTGTACTAATCGGTGAGTCCGAAAGTAAAATTTCAGTGAAACCCTAGCATATCGGAGACACTGAGCCACATATCGGTCTGACTGAAACTGTGTGCCATGTTTATGTTAAGTGCTTCGGTATCACGAAGGTTATCAACTCGGATGATCCAAAATGCCTTGTGTGAAAACTTGAAACTAAGATTTAAACCTATTTTTCTTCAAAACGATCTGCTTTTTGTGATGATTCATCTACTCTGCCCATACCCAACTATTCAAAGGGTTAGCTTGCAAGATATCAGATGCCAGTGAAAGTCAGAATGCCTCAGAAGCAAATGTTGACCTAAGTGAAGGCTCTTGTCCTGAAGGCAGCTACTATATATGAGGGAGAAAGGAGTTCTCCAAAATTGCCTAAAGCTGCTACCAGGGCAAGGAGGAAGAGAACCTCGGATGATGAGGATTTTGTTGTTGAGGGAACAACATCAAAGAAGAAGAAAATAGTTCTTGCAAAGGAGTATGGTACAACTGCTAGTACAAAACCTTCTGACAGCTCCAAGGATAGAACAACAGTGAGAAAGGTTCCTCAGTCCAAGAAGGACAAGATTGCTGAGGAGGAGCCACCAAAGAAAAAGAGAGTGAGAAAAGAGCCAGTTCAAGTGATCTTCGAACCTACCTCCATGAGGAGAGATTATATGCCTAAAGATGAAGAGGAAGAGCCAGCAGCTAATCCACCTCCTGCCAAGTCTCAGAAACTTATGGCAGATGCAATGAAAACTGTTGCTACTTCCAAATCTAAACCCAAAGTTTCAGCTGTCAAGCCCAAGAGAACTACAAGAAATGTTTCTGCAAGTGAGAAGAACAAGGCCCCAGTGCCTGAAGCTGTTAGGGCCAGTTTTCCAGGACATAATATCCCAACAAATGACCCTTGTGTCATCACCAGCCCTAGGATTATTGTTTGCTGGTGGACACTTCCTTGATACAGAATTCCAAGCAGTTACAAGAATTTGAGTACAAGGCCATAAAGGTCCATTGAGTATAACAAGGATATCTAGTGGTGGATGACGTGAGCGACTCGTGGATCTCCAACGTCGATGGGACTTCATTCCCACAGGAACAGCTGGCCTGGCTAACTTCTATCTCCCGTGGCTGCTATCTCTAATTTCCTAGGTTGCGGGGGTGTCTTCGTAGTGCTCCTCTTCCAATTGTGATCTGGCTAAGACAATAGCAAGGGACAAGCTAGTGAGTACGTTTGAATGTACTCGCAAAAATCATGGACAAAAGATATAATAAAAGCAGGCAGAATGCATGCAATTAACTTTAAACATATTCAGCAATTTTAATAACATGGCAAGAGTTTTAGTGTAGTAGTGTAGAGTAATATAATTGCATACAAAATTGATATGTCTCCATTGTATCTACTTTTCCAAACTCTTTTGCCATTGTTTTGGACTCTAATTTGCATGATTTGAATGGAACTAACCCGAACTGGCGTTGTTTTCAGCAGAATTGCCATGGTGTTATTTTTATGCAAAAATAAAAGTTCTCGGATTGACCTGAAAATTTACAGAGAATATTTTTGTAATTAATAAAAAATACTGGCGCAAGAATTATCCAGAGGGGGGCCACCCAGAGGCCACAAGCCCTAGGGGCACGCCCACCCCCCTAGGGCACGCCATACAGGCTTGTGGGCCCCCTGGTGCCCCTCCGACCTTAACTCCAACTGCATATAATCCTATTTGTGAGGACATTTCCCTACTTTGTGTTTTGGATGATGATGACAACCCTTTGTTGGTCTAATCTCGTGCTAAGTTCTTCAGGTTCTCGGTGATTAGGCTTGCATCGGTTAGCCATTCTCTTTGGAAGGAAAAGATCGAAGACGGTGTTTGTCTACGTGTTTATTTCTTTGGTCGTAGGAAACCCGTACTATTAAGAGGGAATCACATCGGAAGGTGTTGGGGGAATCATTGCACGTACACTTCTTTCCTCACCCACCTTTACCTTCCTTGTTTTGTGAGAAAGACAGCTCCCCTTCATTTTCAACAGTTGATGTGTACTCCCAGCAGTTGTATTGCTGGCTCTTAGCACTAACCCAACCGCCACCCTAGGGGTGATACCATGGGGTTGAACAACCCAGTCATGACCAAGTGGTTGTACCGCTGCCCCCGGGCGGTGGTACCGCCATCGTGCTTAAACTTGACCGCGGTGTGTCATTGGTGGTTGTACCAGCCAATTACCGCTCAACAACCGGTCCGGTTTCTGTTTTGATGCGGTACTTGGGCGGTGGTGGCCCGGTTGTCCCGATTGTGCTCTGCACACCGGTACCACCGGTGCCCTAAGTGGTTCTACCGCTTGGGACTTATCCACCCAAGTGACCAGGGCCAGGCGGTTGCACCGGTGCTGTATCTCTCGATCACCGCACTCAGAGGTGTCACCCTACTGTTTCAAAGCGGTGGTTGGGCGGTGGCTGAGCGGTTGTTCCGGTTGTTCTCCACAACCGGTACTACCGCCGGTCTGCCCGGTTGTACCACTTGATAGGGTTTCTGCAGGTTACTCGTGAGTCCCGGTACGGAGCGGTTGTACCACTACAGTGCTGTTTTCGCAGTAACAGTTGGATTTTAAGGTTTGCTATATAAGGATGGTTCTTCCACCTACCACACTATCTCTTGACTCTCTCACTCCACCATTAATACCATTCAAGCTTTCTTGCCCGATCTCTCTCTCTCTAGCCACTCAAACTTGTTGATTTGCTAGGGATTGAAGGAGGAGACCTAGATCTACACTTCCACCAAAGGATATTTGATCCCCCCATACTTTCTAGTGTGGATTTTGTTACTCCTGGGTGTTTGAGCACCGTAGATTGTTGAGGTCACCTCGGAGCCACATTCCATTGTGGTGAAGCTCCGTGGTTTCGTTGGGAGCCTCCAATTCAGTTGTGGAGAGAGCCCTAACCTTCTTTGTAAAGGTTCGGTTGCCGCCTTAAAGGGCACCAATAGTGGAATCACGACATCTCGCATTGTGTGAGGGTGTGAGGAGAATACGGTGGCCCTAGTGGCTTCTTGGGGAGCATTGTGCCTCCACACCGCTCCAACGGAGACGTACTTCCTCTCGAAGGGAAGGAACTTCGGTAACACATCCTCGTCTCCACCGGCTCCACTCTTGGTTATCTCTTACCGTTACTTGTGTGACACGTCTCCAACGTATCTATAATTTATGAAGTATTCATGCTATTATATTATCTATTTTGGATGTTTATGGGCTTTACTAAGCACTTTTATGTTATTTTTGTGACTAACCTATTAACCGGAGGCCCAGCCCAAATTGCTGTTTTCTTGCCTATTTCAGTGTTTCGAAGGAAAGGAATATCAAATGGAGTCCAAACGGAATAAAACCTTCGGGAGAGTTATTTTTGGAACGGAAGCAATCCAGGAGACTTGGAGTGGACGTCAGGGAAGCTTCGAGGTGGCCACGAGGGTCAGGGGCGCGCCCCCACCCTCGTGGGCCCCTCGTGGCCCCCTGACCGACTTCTTTCGCCTATATATGTCCATATACCCTAAAAACTTTGAGGAACACAATAGATCAGGAGTTCCGCCGCCATAAGCCTCTGTAGCCACCAAAAGCCTCTCGGGAGCCCGTTCCGGCACCCTGCCGGAGGGGGAACCCATCACCGGTGGCCATCTTCATCATCCCGACGCTCTCCATGATGAGGAGGGAGTAGTTCACCCTCGGGGCTAAGGGTATGTACCAGTAGCTATGTGTTTGATCTCTGTCTCTCTCGTGTTCTTGATTTGCCACGATCTTGATGTATCGCGAGCTTTGCTATTATAGTTGGATGTTATGATGTTTCTCCCCCTCTACTCTCTTGTAATGGATTGAGTTTTCCCTTTGAAGTTATCTTATCGGATTGAGTCTTTAAGGATTTGGGAACACTTGATGTATGTCTTGCATGTGCTTATCTGCGGTGACAATGAGATATTCACGTGATCTACTTGATGTACATTTTGGTGATCAACTAGCGGGTTCAGTGACCTTGTGAACTTATGCATAGGGGTTGGCACACGTTTTCGTCTTGACTCTCCAGTAGAAACTTTGGGGCACTCTTTGAAGTACTTTGTGTTGGTTTGAATAGATGAATCTAAGATTGTGTGATGCATATCATATAATCATACCCACGGATACTTGAGGTGACATTGGAGTATCTAGGTGACATTAGGGTTTTGATTGATTTGTGTCTTAAGGTGTTATTCTAATACGAACTCTATGATAGATCGAACAGAAAGAATAGCTTCATGTTATTTTACTACGGACTCTTGAATAGATCGGTCAGAAAGGATAACTTTGAGTTGGTTTCGTACCCTACAATAATCTCTTCATTTGTTATCCGCTATTAGTGACTTTGGAGTGACTCTTTGTTGCATGTTGAGGGATAGTTATATGATCCAATTATGTTATTATTGGTGAGAGAACTTGCACTAGTAAATGTATGAACCTTAGGCCTTGTTTCCTAACATTGCAATACCATTTGTGCTCACTTTCATCATTAGTTACCTTGCTGTTTTTATAATTTCAGATTACAAATACTCGTATCTATCATCCATATTGCACTTGTATCACCATCTCTCCGCCGAAATAGTGCACCTATACAATTTACCATTGTATTGGGTGTGTTGGGGACACAAGAGACTCTTTGTTATTTGGTTGCAGGGTTGTTTGAGATAGACCATCTTCATTCTACACCTCCCACGGATTGATAAACCTTAGGTCATCCACTTGAGGGAAATTTGCTACTGTCTACAAACCTCTGCACTTGGAGGCCCAACACCGTCTACAAGAAGAAGGTTGTGTAGTAGACATCAAGCTCTTTTCTGGCACCGTTGCCGGGGAGGTGAGTGCTTGAAGGTATATCTTTAGATCTTGCAATCAAATCTTTTAGTTTCTTGTTTTATCACTAGTTTAGTTTATAAAATAAAACTACAAAAAATGGAATTGAGTTTGCCTCATACGCTTCATGTTTTTAATATCTTTCGTGAGAATGATGAAAAGGAAAATTGTGCTCAAGTGCTAGAAGAAGAAGTCTATAAAATGTTTGGCACCAAATCTTTGAATGATGAGCATGATTGCAATGTTGTTAGTATGAACTCTTTGAATATCCATAGTACTAATGATGATTGCACTAGTCATGATGAAAATGTCTGTTATAAGCATGTCAACTTTTGTGGAGTGCATAGAGTTTGCAAGTACACACCAAATAGGGAAGATAGATTTTGCAAGAGGCATAAGTATTTCGAAACTAAATGGTTGCAAGAGAGGTGTAACGCCCTCGATGCGGCTATAGCTCCCACGTGTCGAGGCACGACTTAGAGGCATAACCACATTGAAAGCAATGTCGCAAGTCGGGCAATCATTACAACATCCCATGTAAGATATAATAAAAGGGGGAGAAACATAGTTGGCTTACACTCGCCACGTCACATCAGAGTACATAAAAACATCCAGCAAACAAACACTCATGGCCCGACTACGACGCCAAAATGGAAAAGAACCCAACATGCGACAAGGTCCTGAATCGATAACCCCAACTAGGCACCACTACTGATCATCTGGAAAGGACACGTAGTATCGCTGAGAGTCCTCGTCGAACTCCCAATTGAGCTCGTAATCGTCAACTGGAGCGGAATCACCTGGACCTGCATCTGGAGTTGTAGTATCTGTGAGCCACAGGGACTCAGCAATCTCACACCCACGCGATCAAGACTATTTAAGCTCATAGGGATGGATAAGGCAAATATAAGTGGAGCTGCAGCAGCGACTAGCATATGTGGTGGCTAACTTATACGCAAAAGAGAGCGAGAAGAGAAGGCGAAGCACGAGCGAGAAGCTAAAAGGAACATCCTGCGCAAGCATAACTCCAACACAGTGTCCACTTCCCGGACTCCGCCGAGAAGGGGCCATCACGGTAACACACACGGTTGATTTATTTTAATTAAGTTTAGTTCAAGTAGTCTACAACCGGACGTTAACAAATTCCCATCTGCCCATAACCGCGGGCACGGCTTTCGAAAGTTCAATCCCTGCAGGGGAGTCCCAACTTAGCCCATGACAAGCTCTCACGGTCAATGAAGGAATAGACCTCCTCCCAAGACGTTCCGATCAGACTCGGTATCTCGGTAACTCAAGACACTTCGACAGGTTAAAACAAGTCCAGCAACACCGCCCGAATGTGCCGACAAATCCCGATAGGAGCTGCACATATCTCTTTCTCAGGGCACACTCAGATTGTCTTAGGTACGGGTAGGCCAGCCCAGAGTTGCCCCTGGTAGCCACCGGTAGCTGACAGGTGGACCAACACTCAGAGGAGCACTGGCCCGGGGGGGTAAAATAAGATGACCCTCGGGCTCCGGAAACCCAAGGGAAAAAGAGGCTAGGTGGCAAATGGTAAAACCAATGTTGGGTATTGCTGGAAAAGCTTTAATCAAGGCGAACTATCAAGGGGTTCCCATTATAACCCAACCGCGTAAGGGACGCACAATCCGGGAACATAACACCGATATGACGGAAACTAGGGCGGCAAGAGTGGAACAAAACACTAGGCGAGAGGCCGAGCCTTCCACCCTTTACCAAGTATATAGGTGCATTAAGATAACATCGCAATATAATGATATCCCAACAAGAATATAAATGTTCCAACAAGGAACGGCTCCAATCTTCACCTGCAACTAACAACGCTATAAGAAGGGCTGAGCAAAGCGGTAACATAGCCAATCAACGGTTTGCTAGGACAATGGTGGGTTAGGGGTTCAACATGGCAATTGGGAGGCTGACAAGCAAAAGGTAGGCATCGTAGCAGTGGCAAAGCAAAAGAGCGAGCAAAGCTAGCATAGCAAAGATAGTAGTGATTTCGAGGGTATGATCATCTTGCCTGCACAGTTGTCAGAGTTGACTGGATCCTCACAAGCAAACTCAACGGGCTCCTCGGTAGCGAACTCGTCTCCCGGCTCTACCCAACAAGACAAACAAGCAACAAGGATACAATCAACCACGGGCAAGACCAAGCAATAAGATGAAATGACGATATGCTATGCGGGATGCGATGCGGGATGCAAAATGCAAGATATGACAGGAAATGCATGAACCTGGCATCAAATTGGAAAACCAAGTGTGCCACTGGATAGAGGGGATGAAATCGCTTGAAAACGATGTAAAGATCATTGGAATCGGAGTTACGGTTTAGAAATGGCAAGCGTTTTAAGATATGACACCGGTCTGCGATTTACAGCAAGTAGGCATCTAAATGCAACGAAATGAACATGCTACAGCCACCAAACATGAAAACAAAATACATGGCAGTGAAGTACACAAGATGGTTGACAAAACACTAGCACTGAGCCATAGGCAAATTCATCCATTAAGAGGTTCAAACAAGCATGGCTAAAACGCAAATGCAAAACAGATTTCAGACTTAGTGAAATTAACACTAGTCTGAAATTTCAGATCACGATGCTCTCTTCGGAGCAGCAAAACCACATGATAGAAAACCTGAGCATGACAAGTAAGAACATGGCATGGAGCTACTCAACAATATTAACAAAACACCCAAAGTGACCTGGGGCCAAAAGGGTTCACAAAATACTCTACCGAGCTCACGAACATCGCTCGAACACAATCAGTTTTCAGACTTAGTGAAAACTGAGACATGCTGAAATTTAACTCACGAAGGCATGTAAACGAGCTCGATGCACTCACTACGGTGCAAGTCATGGCAAGGAAAGCATATAACCAGCAAGAAGGCACAAAGTGCTAGCTACACATGGCAAGAACGAAGGCATAGCATGCATGGAACACTAACGGTAGCATCGGCAAAATCGCAAACAAGTTGACGATCTGCCCAGATTAACAACGAAGCAAAAGTTGAGCTCGATTGAGTCAACCTAGAGCACTCCACAAATGCCAACAAAGACATGGATGGATAGAGCATAACCTAAATATCAAAACTCCCTTACTGATCATCCTCAAAAGAGGCACGGATCATTAGGAAACAAGCTGGACATATAGCATCATGAACTAAAATATCCCAGACTTAGTGAAAATCACTAAGTCCCTGAAATCTGCAATCTCAGGTACCTCTCTTCGCAAGCTTGCACAAGACAACACACACATCCTAAAAATGCATGGGTGGCACCTCTGGAAAGAAGACAAAATGCTTAACAAATCATCCCAAAGGGGCACAAGCATATCATGCACGAATTAAAGATAGCAAAAATGATAAAAGTGCATGATGAACTAACGGATCTGCAATTTAACTCACGAAGCCTCCTTCTAACAGCATTTTGAGAAGACGGCGGCGGGGCGCGGGACAGGGCGCGGCGGCGGATCGGGCCGCGGGGGCCCCGCACGGGCCTCGCGGGCCCGCGGGCGGCGGCGAACTGGGGACCGGGCGGCGCCACTAGGAGGCCGACACGTGGCGGCGGACGGGGAGGCCGGACATGTCCGTCGGCGGCGGTTGTGTCCGACGGCGGCGGGAGGAGTTTTTTTTAGGGTTTCGGGGAGAGGGAGAGATCCGAAAACGGAGGGGTGTATATATAGGCATAAGTGGAGCTAGGAGAGTCCAAATGAGGTGCGGTTTTCGCCCACACGATCGTGATCGAACGCTCTAGGACATGGAGCAGAGTTTGGTGGGTTTTGGGCCAAATTTGGGGGGTGTTGGGCTGCAACACACACGAGGCCTTTTCGGTCCCTCGGTTAACCGTTGGAGTATCAAACGAAGTCCAAATGATACGAAACTTGACAGGCGGTCTACCGGTAGTAAACCAAGGCCGCTTGGCAAGTCTCGGTCCAATCCGGAAATGTTTAGACCCCACACACGAAAGAAGACTAGAAATGACCACCGGAGGAGAACGAAGCGCCGGAATGCAAAACGGACAACGGGGAAAATGCTCGAATGCATGAGATGAACATGTATGCAAATGCAATGCACGAGATGGCATGATAAGAGATGCACGAAAAAGAAAAACAACACACGGAGACAAAGACCCGAACCCGAGAAATAAATATATCTTGACACCGAAAACGGCAAGAGTTGGAGTACAAATGGGGAAAGTTACATCTGGGGCGTTACAACACTCCACCACTACGAAAAGATCTCGTCCCGAGATCTAGGACTGAAAGAACTCCGGGTACTCAGAACGGAGGTGATCCTCGCGTTCCCAGGTTGCTTCACGGTCGGAATGGTGAGACCACTTAACTTTGAGAAATTTGATTGACTTGTTGCGAGTCTTGCGTTCAGTCTCTTCAAGAATAGCAACTGGGTGCTCACGATAGGAGAGATCTTCTTGGAGCTCAATGTCCTCGAAGTTGACGGTGCGGTCAGGAGTCTTGAAGCACTTTCGAAGCTGAGAGACATGGAACACATCATGAACATTTGCAAAGTTTGAAGGAAGCTCGAGTTGATAGGCGAGGTCGCCTCTCTTGCTGACAATCTTGAAAGGTCCCACGTATCTAGGGGCAAGCTTCCCTTTGATACCGAAGCGACGAGTACCTTTCATGGGAGAGACGCGGAGGTAAACATGATCTCCGATCTCGAAAGCCAGATCACGGTGCTTACTATCATAGTAGCTCTTCTGGCGGGACTGGGCTGCTTTGAGGTTATCACGAATGACTTTGCACATTTCTTCTGCTTCTGTGATTAAGTCATTACCCAGCAGCTGACGTTCACCGGTTTCAGACCAGTTGAGAGGGGTACAGCACTTCCTGCCATATAGAATTTCAAAAGGGGCCTTGCCCGAACTTGCTTGAAAGCTGTTGTTGTACGAGAATTCAGCATAAGGAAGACAATCCTCCCACTTCATGCCGAAGGAGATCACACAAGCCCTGAGCATATCTTCAAGAATTTGGTTGACACGCTCGACTTGACCGCTTGTTTGAGGATGGAAAGCTGTGCTGAAGCGGATGTTGGTGCCCATGGCTTTCTGAAAAGAATCCCAAAACTTGGAGGTAAAGATGCTGCCACGGTCTGAAGATATCACTTGAGGAATACCGTGCAGAGAGACAATGCGAGAGGAATAGAGTTCCGCCAATTGAGCTGCAGTGATCGACTCTTTGATAGGCAGAAAATGAGCCACTTTGGTGAGCTTGTCGATGACAACAAATATAGCATCATTGCCACGCTTGGACTTTGGAAACCCAGTCACGAAGTCCATTTCAATGTGGTCAAACTTCCATTCTGGAATGGCAAGAGGTTGGAGGAGACCAGCTGGCCTTTGGTGTTCTGCCTTCACTCTTCTGCAAACATCACACTCGTTCACAAATTGAGCGATCTCACGCTTCATTCGAGTCCACCAATAAGTTTGCTTGAGGTCCTGATACATCTTCGTACTACCAGGGTGGATGGAGAGGAGAGAGTTGTGAGCCTCGTTCATGATCACCTTACGAAGTTCACCTTTGGGCACAACAATTCGATCCTCGAAGAAGAGAGCGTCCTTGTCATCAAGTCGGTAGCACTTGTACTTGGACTGACTCTTTGCAATACCAATCTTCACCTTCTTCACCATAGCATCAAGAAGTTGGGCTTGGCGAATCTGGTCTTCTAAGGTAGGAGAGACTTGAAGGTTGGCGAGGAAACCTTGAGGAACAACTTGCAGATTAAGTTTGCGGAAAGCTTCACAAAGCTCGGGTTGATAAGGCTTGAGAATCAGGCTGTTGCAATATGCTTTTCTGCTCAAAGCGTCAGCAATCACATTAGCCTTGCCTGGAGTATACTCGATACTCGGATTGTACTCTTGAATCATTTCGACCCATCGAGTCTGCCTGAGGTTGAGATTAGGCTGAGTGAAGATGTACTTGAGACTCTTGTGATCAGTGAAAATATCCACTTTTCTTCCCAATAGAAGATGTCTCCAAGTCAACAAAGCATGCACAACTGCCGCCAACTCGAGATCATGAGTGGGGTAGTTCTTCTCATTAGGTTTCAACTGGCGAGAGGTATAAGCAACAACTTTCTTCTCTTGCATGAGTACAGCACCGAGACCTTGGAGAGAGGCATCACAAAAAACCTCGTACGGCTTGGTTTCATCAGGCGGAGTCAGAACTGGAGCAGTGATCAATTTCTCTTTCAAAGTGTTGAAAGCAATATCACACTCCGGAGACCAAACGTACTTGACGTGCTTCTGAAGAAGATTTGAGAGAGGCTTGGCGATCTTAGAAAAGTTTTCAACGAATCTTCTGCAATAGCTTGCGAGACCGAGAAAACTACGGAGTTGCTTCACGTTTTGAGGAGGTTCCCAATTCACAATTGCGGACACCTTCTCAGGATTCACGGAAATGCCCTTGGCAGAGATGATATGACCAAGATAAAGAACCTCATCGAGCCAAAATTCACACTTGGAGAACTTGGCGTAGAACTGATGTTCTCTGAGCTTGTCAAGAACCAAACGCAAGTGCTTGGCATGATCTTCCTTGTTCTTCGAGAAAACCAGAATGTCGTCGAGATAGACCAAAACGAATTCATTGGTGTAGGGATTGAAGATGAAGTTCATCATACGAGAGAACGTCGGAGGAGCGTTGGCGAGGCCAAAAGACATGACGGTGTATTCATAAGAACCAAAGCTTGTTCTGAACGCCGTCTTGGGAATATCTTGCTCACGAATACGAATCTGATGATAACCCATACGGAGATCAAGCTTGGAGAATACTTGAGCACCTTTGAGTTGTTCGAACAGCTCATTGATGTTGGGAAGTGGGTATTTGTTCTTTATGGTCTTCTTGTTTACTGGACGGTAATCAACACAAAGTCGACTCGATCCATCCTTCTTCTTCACAAAAAGAACACCACAACCCCACGGAGAAGTACTAGGCCGGATGAGACCCAATCTTTCTTGCTCATCGAGTTGTTTCTTCAACTCCTTCAACTCTTCGGGGCCGAGCTTGTAAGGACGTTTGCACACAGGTTCCGTACCGGGCTCAAGTTCAATAACAAATTCAACTGGCCGGTGCGGAGGCATCCCTGGAAGCTCTTCTGGAAAGACGTCTTGATACTCACAAACAACCGGAATCTGCGAAATAGCATCCAATTCACCCTTCTCATTGAGAGAAAACAACCGGATGGTATTATCCCGAGCGGCAAAGACAATAACATCCTCAGACGAATGAGTCAGTTGAATCTGCCTGGCTACACAATCAAGCTGAGCTCTATGCTTAGAGAGCCAGTCCATCCCGAGAATAAGATCGATATCCGAGTTGCCAAGAACCGTAGGAGAAGCCAAGAACTTGTAGTCACCCAGAGTGATAGAAACATCCGGAACGATGGAGTTAGCCTGCATGCGCTTACCGGGAGAGACAACTGCTAAAGGACTAGGCAAAATTTGTGAAGGCAACCCATGCTTAGATGAAAATGGTCTCGAGATGAAACAATGCGATGCACCCGTGTCAAAAAGAACATTTGCAGGAATATCATTAACAGGAAGGTTACCCATGATCACATCTGACAAGTCCTCTGCCTGAGCTGCATTCATCAAGTTGACCTTGGCGGACTTGGGGTTATGCTTGACCACCGCTGTACTTGCCGATCTGACAGGAGGAGGAGGAGGAAGACGCCTCTGGTTGGTACACTTGTTGGCATAGTGACCCTTCTGTTGGCACTTGTTGCACGTGACCTCTGAAAGCGGACGGTGATACGAAGCACTCGATCTTGGAGCTTGAGACGAAGCCTTGTTCTGAAAGCCTGGGTTGGGTGGGTGGGAGAAACCACTGCCACCTTTACTCTTCTGCTGATACGGCTGACGGAACGGAGGAGGAGCAAGCCAATACTTCTGCTGCTTGACCACTTGAGTAGAGGAAGACGGAGTAATATCTCTGGCACGCTTCCTGGAAGCATCACACCTCATCTGAGCAGCCTCTTGCTTCAGTGCCATGTTGTAGAACTCATCGTATCTCAACGGCTCAAAGAGGACAAGAGCGAGCTGAATTTCCTCACGAAGACCACCCCTGAACTGATAGATCATGCTCTTCTCGTCAGGAACATCCTGCTTGGCAAAACGGGCGAGCTTCTGGAACAACTTGTTGTAGTCATAGACAGACAAAGAGCCTTGCTTCAGATTGCGGAATTCCTGACGCTTACTCTCAACCACACTTTGAGGGATGTGATGAGCGCGGAAATCTTGACGGAAATCGTCCCAAGTGATCAGACGTCCACCTCTGGAATCCTTGTACTGCTGGAACCACTCTGCAGCCTGATCTTTGAGCTGGAAAGAAGCGAACTTGACGAAATCTTCAGGCCTGACGTTGCTGCATTCAAAATGCTTGCCCAGATCCACTAGCCAATCGTCAACATCGGTAGCCTCAACACAACTGCTGAACGTCTTTGGGCCATTAGCAAGGAACTGGTTCAGAGTAGCAAAGTGGTGCTGATTATGGCCTTGATTCCCTTGACTGCCTTGATTGCGCTCTTGAAGGATTTGCATGATCAACTGTGTGTTTGCATTAGTAGCGGCCATCACAGCTTGCCATGCTTCCGGAGGAGGGGGAGGCGGAGGCGGATCAGGATTCGGAGTCGTGCGCGTTGGAGGAGCCATCCTGAAGAGGTTGACCACCATTAGCACATAGATAAACAACAATATAGAAGCTGAATCCAACGGAATGAAAATTGCAACATATAGTCTTCACATCCGAACAAAATGAACGAATGCATTCCTCTTCAAATGGTCACATATCCATAAATTGAGAAGCCACGAAGAATTAAGGAAGAGAAATAATTCAAAAAGGTACGGATCAAGAACGAATAATCGGTAAGAAATCCCAATCTCAAACCAATATCCGTGGAAGAAGAACTAGAGCTACTAGAATTCCCACCTATGAAACTCCCGAACCTTTCCGGTTATGCAATCAGGTGTTGGGGATACAGGGGAAGCACAATATCTCACCCAAACTAGCAAATCCTACATCCAGCTGTATCCATCCTTCAACACATAACCAGGAAAACTTCGGAAACCATCTACCTCAACCTTCGAAAAGCATCCGTTATACAAGTTATGGCGATACTCCCGAACTCCCGCCCCAGTACTGGGTGGCGTCGAGGTTATCTCACCAACGAACTGCATAAAAGAGATTTTCGATGTCGGCGAACATATCTCAAGTATACCAGAATTGCAACGATAAAATTGTGACGACAACACCTCGGAGCTCAACTCCCC